>NW_004567124.1:7279910-7284313 GCF_000260355.1 Condylura cristata
TCTCACTGCCTCTGCACCTCTGGCTTGTGCCCCAGTTCTGTATGCATAAATAAATAAAAATCTTAAACAAACAAACAAAAAGATTTCAGGATGTCACCTACTGAGACATCAGTGGCTAGGAGGGACTTGAAAGAGAGCCCCAGGTGCCAGGCAGATCCTGCTGGGAAGGCAGGGGCAGCTGGCCTTCCTCCCACTCCCCTCTCTTACCTTCTAGGGTTCTGCTGCCTCCTTCAGCCTCACTGTCAGCAGGCAGATGACACTCCCCCTGCTCCCCAGAGGAGCCCACTCCCTTTCCTTCCTCACGACTGAGCCCAACTCACTTGGGAAGGTACTGAGTGAGGGGAACATCCAGCTACAAGCTGGTGCTGGGAGGGCCAGCAGGGGTAACCCTGTGGCAAGAGCCAAAGGCCTGGCAACTGACAGATAGGGCAAGTGTTCAGGGGACCCCCTAGTATCCAGGCTCCTCGCCTCCCTTTGCTGCTTCTCCCCTCTCCAGGGGCTGTAGTAGAAAGACCCAGGCATCTGTTCTCAGGACGGTGCTTGCAGCTTGCAGTCAGTGAGCTTCCAGATCTAGGTCTCAGGTACTCATCCACAGAATGGGGGGCTGGTGGGTGGATAAGGGCTGCTTGACCACATCAGGGTGGATCCTGGGACTGTGTAGCAAACGGTGAAGGGCTGTGCACCCCCCTGAAGAGGGTGTTCTAGCTCCAGGATTCTCTCTGCACCACCCAGGGCGGCCTCCCCGCCACCCCTCCCTACTGGGCCATGGCACTCTACTTTATGACTATTTAAGGCAAATCTCCTGATCTCTTAAATAACATTCACTCCTTGTTGTGGAGACTAGCAGGGCCTGAGCCTACGGAAAGGGGAGGGAAGCCCCAAATATCCCATCAGGGCTAGGGAGGAAAAGACATGAGGTGAAGCAGGTAGGCACACCCCCTCCCAAAGTGAGGAAGGGCCCCTCTCCCTGTCCCCAGTGTCCTCCCTCCTCAGGCCCTGGGGAACTTTAGAAGGTCTGGGGAACTCCCAGAAATCTTCCCATCATCCCCAGAGGGTGGAGGGGATGGCAGTTATGCTAGTGGCAGATGGGGTGGGGGGTGTAAGCTCAGGTAAAGAAGTGGCACAACCAGGATGACCCACAGGGGAGTAGGGAGGTCTAGATGGGGTAGGGTTGACATCTGACCTTATAGCCTGCCCAGTGTGAAGGAGGAAACAAGCTTTTTAGTTCTAGAAGTTGAGACTCAGACCCACCCAGGAACACACAGCTAATAAGTCAAAGGCTCTGAAATCCAGGTCTGGCCAGCTCCAAATTGAATGCTTTTGTTGGGAAAGAGGATGTCCTGAACAAACTCAGGTTTTATGGACCCCACCCCCACCCCCAGGTTGTAGAGACCCAAGGCACCAAGGGGGGAGGCTGGGAACTGAGGGTGGAGTTAAGCAGCCAGGCCTGGTCTGTAACCAGACATGTGGGCCTTGGGGGTCTTGGTTTTTCCCTGCTCTTCAGCGTGCTGTTGGGGTCCCAGCTCAGCAGAACTCATAGGACACATTCACCACTTTGTCTCTCCTGCTTCCTCCCCAGGTTATTCCTCTCTTCATGTCCCCCTTTTCTAAAAAAACCCTTTATTAACCTTCCTGTGTGAGCCTTTCTTGAGTCTCATTATCAGTCCTTTCTAAGCATATGGGTGAGGACCTATACTCAGACCCCATTGGGGTTGTCCTGTAACACTCCCCCCCTTTTCTGACTGGTCTCCTTGTGCCTGGACAGTATGCAACACTGAACAGTGATCAGGTATCATGCAAAGTCCCCTGCACACCCCCTGCTTCTGCCTAAATAGTTGGAGTCTCTGTGTGTGTGTGTGTGTGTGTGAGAGAGAGAGAGAGAGAGACTCATTTCTTAGTGCCTCTGTCCTTTCTCCAGGGCCACACCTCCTTTTCACCTTTTCTCCTGGTTCCTGGCTTGGCCTCCAACTCTCCCTCGCCCGCCCGGACGGCCTGGCTCCTAGAACAGCTCATCTTAAGTATGCTCCCCCCTCCAAAGGAGCCCAGCTACGGCACCTTCCAGAAGCTCAGTAAGTTCTTTCCTTGGAGGGCTGAGGCCTCCCTTTCCGGCTTCCTCTCTCCCCTTTCCCAGCCATTGGAGGCTGAGAGGCACCTCCCCTCACTGAGGTTAATCCCCCCTGTGGTCCTCACGTGACTGACTGAGCCGCCCTCTCCAGGGTTCAGACACAGAGGGTCAGGGAGCCTTTCAGATCGGATTGCCTCCTTGGGAGCACAGAGGGAGGGCATGCCCCACCCTGGGTCACTGCAGGCCTGGACTTGGGGGCAGGGATCTGAGTGAGGAGAAACCCTGGTTTCCTCTTCCTCTGGGCACTTAGAGCAGAAAGGGGCCAAGGCAGTCAGCTGGACCAAAGGGCCTCCTTTTACAGGTTGGAAAACATTTCACAGAAGAGGAGAGGCCTGGGGTCAGGCCTGAGTAAGCCAGGCTGGACCCACCGAGTAACCTCAGATGGGAGTTTGATCCCTAGGGGAGAAGCATCTATCCTACGAGGAAACTCTGAGTTAAACTTGTCCTTGCACTTCAGGATTATACCATTAACCTCTCCGGGGCCTTGGAGAGCCCCTTTCTGCTTTTTGTAAAACAGGTTGGACCACTGATCTCTGAGAGACCCTGCACTTCTATTACCCCAGGCCTCTGCAGGCGCTTGTCCAACTGCATAGTCTCAACTCCACCCTCTTCCCCTCCAGTGAACTGCCCCGTCATCACACGTTTCCCTGGTAACCTCCTGAAGTGTGGGAACTACAGCCCCCACTCCGGGGCTCCCGGGGCTCCCGGGGCGGAATGATCCATCTATCACCTGGTATTCAGCACATCCCACCTGCAGTCTCCAACCCTGAGCTCAGGTTCCTCATCTGCCAAACAACACCAACACCCCTCACTCAGAGACTGGCATGGACACTAGAGGAGCCTGGCAAAGGCATGCTGTCCCACCCTCACTCTCCTTTGTCCAAACTGACCAGACCCTCCAAGTCAAATCCCTGGCCCAGGACCCTCCCTGGTGGCTCAATTGGTTAAAGCGAAGCTGGTCATAGCCATTTCAGCTCAAGTTTGAGCCCCAGCCAGTGGGGTGACCCACATGGCCTGGCAAACTTCTCCGGTCTAGCCCACTGCTCCCCTCAGCAGTGTACTTCAACCATCTGCCTGCTCTGGCCCCAACTCTGTCTCTGGTGAATCCTCTCACTCCCTCCTGCACTTCTGCAGTTCTGTATGCATAAATAAACAAATCTTTAAAAAACAAAACAAAACAAATCCCTGGTCCAAGGCCAGGCCCCTCAGAGGTGACCCCACCCATGTGGAGCTCCCCGAGGACTGGACCCACTCTCCTGCCTCTATCCCATGCAGCTCTCTCCACCTCATGGGGAATGTATCAGTGCCGGCTCCCAGACAGCCAGCAGGCAGGACACTGGGGTCTGTGTGATCCTGCCTGCCCCTACTTCCTCCCCCAGGGCTGTATTTTAGACACAGGATTATCTTTGACCGCCAGAGATACTTCATTGCTAACTAAAAAACAAACAAAAAATCCTCTCTGCTTGAGCTTTTACACCTGTCAAACCAAAAGGATTCTGAAAAACTTTCTCCAAAGGCCCAGGAAGGAGTAGCTGGCAAGAAATGTAAGTTATTAGAAGAGATTGCAAAGAAAAGAGAAGCCAAAAACCTAGATGCTTGGAGATTTCCACCCTGGGGTATAAACACCCTGGGGTATAAACACTGCTTAGTCAGTAGTTGAGGGCCAGCTGTTAGGAGGTTACCTACTATCTCCCAGACTCAGTTTCCTTATCAGTTAAAGGAAACAGGGACAGTTCTTTCTTCCCCAGAGCCTGATGGCAGAGAAGGGTAGACCTGAAATCCCAATAAGGGCCTAGGGAGGGGCATGCCCTGGAGGACGACCACGTCATGGAAGCTTGGCCCTGGCTCCAGACCAGGGTCTAGTTCTGTCAGGCTGCACAGGCCCAGAGGCCTGGGTCTGGAACTCATCAGCCCCACCTGTCAGCCTCCCCAGCGGCTAGTGGGGACCTTCCTTATCACTAAGGAGAGTGCAGCTGAGAGTGTGGGCTCAAGTCCAGAGGCCCAGGATCCCTTCCCAGCTGGGGATCTTCAGGCAGGGAGCTGTAGCTGTGTTTCTATCAGGCAAGCACCCCATATTTGACTGAACTGTTATATCACAGGTAGCACAAAATATGCAAAGACCTCACTTATTTAATAAATATTTATTGAACAACTATAGTGTGCTTGGCCCTGAGCTGTTCCAGGGAACAAAAATTCCTGCCTGTGTTCTAGTAAAAACTGTAAGGGGAGGCAGAAGTGAGATGGGAAGTAAAAGAGAGCAATTCATTTTACCCAAGGC
>NW_004567124.1:7286018-7305310 GCF_000260355.1 Condylura cristata
TGTCTCTGGGGAAGCCTCTCACCGCCCCTGAGCCTCTGGCCTGTACCCCAGTTCTGTATGCACAAATAAATAAATCTTTTAAAAAAACCAAAAAACAGAGGACTGCTTTGGCCCCACCTACAAAAGCAAGATCTAAAAGGACCAAATTCTTTCTAAGGAATTTTTGCACCCCAGGAATATTTATAAGAACACAAAACAGGGGGCCTCCCTGGTGGCATAAGGGGTTAAGTCTCAGAACTATGAAGCAATCTGCAGCTACTGCAGTTTGATCTTGGCCAGGGAGCTGACACACTAGGCACAACAGACCTCTCCTGCCTCACCCGCTGCTCCCCTCAGCAGTGTATTTCAGTGCATCTGCCTCTTCTGCTCCCCACTCTGTCTCTGGTGAAATCTCTTACCCCTTATACCTCTGGCCTGTACCCCAGTTCTTATATGCATAAAAATAAATCTCAAATAAAAGAAGAGGGCCCTCCCTGGTGCTGCAGTGGGCTAAAGCACATCACTGTGTTGCTCCTGCAGCCACTGCAGCATGAGTTGGATCCCCGCCCCAGAGGTGACCTACATGGCACAGCAGACCTCTCCTGACCAACCAGCTGCTCCCCTTAGTACTTTGTTGATCTGCCTGTTCTGCTCCCCACTCTATCTCTGGTGAATCCTCTCACCACCCCTGTACCTATGGCTTGTACCCCAGTTCTGTATGCATAAATAAATCTTTCAAAAAAATAAAAAAGGAAGTATACCCAAGCTCTCTGCTCCAACCACCAGCTGCATCTTCTTGTGCTGGTTGCATCACTGAGAAAACAATGGTGAAAGTAGCTGTGGTCTGGTCACCAGGGCTGCTTTCACTTCTGGCAGAATGGATATGATCACCATTAAGACCCATTCATTGATCTCAGCTACATGATCTACACATTCCAGTGTGATTCCCGTGGCAAGTTCAAAGACACAGTCAAGACTGAGAATGGGCAACTTGTCATTGATGACCTCCATCTTATTTTCCAAAAATTAATGATGTAAGAAAAAAATTTTTTTAAGATGTATGTACTTATGCATACAAGAACTGGGGTACAGGCCAGAGGTGTGAGGGGTTAGAGATTTCACCAGAGACAGAGTGGGGAGAACAGGCAGAGCTACTGTAATACATGCTGACGGGAGCAGCGGATGACACAGGAGAGGTCCGCTGTGCCATGTGGGTCAGATCCTTGGCCAGGAATCAAATTCATGCTACAGTGGCTGTGGAGAGCTACTTGTGCTTTTCTTTAACCCGTTATGCCACCAGGGAGGGCCCGTAAAAAAATTTTTTTTAAATGACCTAGGGCCTCCCTCGTGGCACAGGAGTTAAATCTCAGGACTTAAGCTGCTGCCTACCACCGTGGCATGAGTCCAATCCCTGGCCAGGGAGCTGACCCAAACCTAGCAGCAGACCCGCTGCTCCCCTCAGCAGTATATTTCAGTAGATCTGCTTGTTCTGCTATTCTACTCCCTATTGTCTCTGATGAATCCTTTCACACCCCCCAACACCTCTGGCTTACACACCAGTTCTTCTGTGCATAAATAAATTTTAAAAACAAATAAATCTTTTAAAAAAAAATGGCCTCCATCTTTCAGGAGCAAGATGTTGCCATGTCAAATGGAGTGATACTGATGCTGAGTATGTTGTTAAATCCACTAGTATCCTCATTACCCTGTGAAAACCTGGGCTCGTTGAAAGTTGGGAACAAAACGGTCATCATCTCTATCCCTCTTGCTGATGCCTTCATGTTTGTGGATGTGAATCATGAGACATGTGACAACCTCCTCAATATTGTCACCAGGACCCCTGTACCACCAACTGCTTAGCCCCTCTAGTCATGATTGTCCATGATAACTTTGGCTTGCGACCCTAGTCTGCAACATCGTTCTCACCCTTACCCAGAAGACTGTGGACAGTCACTCTGGGAAATTGTAGAGCGATGGCCAAGTAACTGCCCAGAATATCATCCCTACTTCTTCTGCCAAGGTTATGAGCAAGGTCATTCCCATCCCCAAACCCAAATTGAACAAAAAGCTCACTGGCAAGGCCTTGTGTATCCCTACCCCCAATGTATCAGTTATGGATCTGACCTGATGTCTGAAGAAAGCTGGCAAATATGAAGACATCAAGAAAGTGATGAGTAGGCATCTAAGAAGTCCTTAAAGGGCACCTTGAGAAACAGGTTGCCTCTTGTGACTTTAAAAGTGATACCCACTATCTCCTACATTTAATGCTGGGGTTGGCAATGCCCTCAACAATCACCTTGTCAAGTTTATTTTACTGGCATGACAATGAATTTGACTATAGCAATGGGGTAATGACCTTGTGATCCACATGGACCCCAACAAAGAGGTGCCCGCTGGACAACCAGCCCCACTGAGAGTACCAAAGGGGGAGACAAAGGCCCGTGGCCACTGGGGAGGCCCTGCACTTCTCAGTCTCTCAACACACAGAAACTTCTGCATCCTTGATACAGTTTTCATTCCAGACCCCCACTGAGGAAAGAGGAATGGTACCTTGTCATGTACATTAATAAAATACAGTTAGTAAAGTATGAAGCCCCCAAATAAAACCCAAAACAATAACACCAACGTATATCATATATGCTTTTATTTTTTTTTATTTTATATATTGCTTTAAAAAAGTGATAAAAGACTTAAAAGCAGCCAGAGAAAAGACATGTTATAAAAATAAGGAGGCAAGTGGAGCTACAGCTTTAAATACAAAAAGAAAAATATATATCAAGTTAAAACAGTTTACCCAGGAAAAATATCTTTAAAAAATGAAAGTGATGTCATATGAGATGAAATTAGGTAGCAATGACAAAAAGGTTGGAAAATTCACAGAATACATGGAAATTAAGCCACAACTTCAAAATAATTAAATGATCCTAAGAAGAAATCACAAGGGAAGTTAGAAGATATTTTAATTAAGAAGAAATCACAAAGGAAGTTATAACATTTCAAAATACACAAAAATGGAAACATAATAAACCAAAACTATGGGGTACAGCTAGAGGAATGTTTAGAGGGACATTTATAACTGAAAATGCCTAAGTATAAAGAAGGCCTCAAATCAACAATCTAATCTTCCACCTTAAAGCATTGGAAAAAGAAGAGCAAACTAAACCTAAGGCAATCAGAGCCAAGGAAATAATGACGATTAGGGGATAAATTAATGAAACAGAGAGCAGAAAAATCAGAGCAAAATCAGTAAATCCAAAGCAGGTTATTTGAAAGATCAACAAAACTGGCAAACCCTTAGTTGTTATAGTAAAGAACAAAAGGGATAAGACACAAATTACTAGAGCCAGAAATGAGAGAGGGAACATGACTACTGATCTTACAGGGATAAAAGGATTCTAAAGAACTACTACGAACAAATATATATCAATAAATTGACAACTTAGATGAAATTCCTAGAAAGAAATTATCATATTAACTCAAGCAGAAACAGACAATCTAGACAGACCTATAATAAGAAATTTAACTATTAATTAAAAATGACCCACAGGCTCAGTTGGTTTTATTGAATTCTACCATACAGTTAAAGAATTAATGCCAATTCTTCACAAAAAATAAAACAGAAAAAAGAATAACTCATTCTATCAGATCAGAATTACTGATAACAAAAGTAGACAAAAATGTAAGAAAACTACATGTCAATATCTCTTATGAATATAAACACAAAAAATCCTCAAAAAAATACCAGCAAAACATATCCATCAACACATGAAAAGTATTACATAACCCTGACCATGTAGGATTTATCCAGGAATGTAAGACTGGTTTAACATCCAAAACTCAATACCTTTTTTTTTTTCCAATTTAAGTAACTTATTTAAATTGAAAATGCAACTTGTAAGTATTTAGTGTCAACATCCTTTTATTATATAGATCATAATGAGTATTGCTAGGGAAAACAGAAGTATTTTTAGGACTTTATTCTTAAACCAAATTGTAGAGAACAGAGGAAAAATAGGTCATTTACAAAACCCATTACCTACATTTGTACTCAGGGGTACAAATCTGATGACAGTGAAGATTTATGTAAATGTTGGCATCTCAGAAACAGTTCTCAAACACTTCAGCTTTATTTTCTTGGACTTTAAGAATACCTAAGGTCCTTCTTCATCTTTGATCTTAGGAGCTAGATAGTACTTTATATGACCCATATCAGAAATTTTATATTCTACAGCAAGGGGTACATCAGCAGACATACCGAGCGTTACTGTAGGAGAGAGTGGAGTAGCTTGTGTAAAGAAGATCAGATATCTCAATGCAAAAGTTAGCTGAACTGGCTCATTCACCTCTATGGTAACAGCTTCTGCCTCATTTTTACCTCTTGTCTGTGACAACTTAATATTTCCATTTCCAAGCTCTCCACTTACAGAAAACTTCACTTCATCGTTTGCACAGGCAATTAAAACAGTATCTCCAATGTGACTGAGATCTCGGCATATACGTGCAAATTCAGCAGAAGGCATTTTTACTACACAGCTATGTTTCTGTGCTGGAATTCCAAATTGTTCAACATCTAAATCCATTAACTTCATTTCATAATCTGAAACTTTCTCTTGATTTGGAGCTTCAAATACCAGTGCCAAGGTGTCTGCATTATTTTCAGTCCTTAGTGTAATGATGTCTTCATTACCTGCACACCTTAATATTTTGGACATGCTGGTGATGTCCACACCTATGGCTAGGTTGCGATCACAGCGGTACGTGTCAAAGCCCTCGGGGCGCAGGGTGAGCTGCACCAAGGAGACATGGGTCGCATCCATGCTCTGCAGGTTCATGCCGGTGGAGCTGATATCCCAGCAAGCCTCATTGATGAAATCCTTCAGTGCTTCCAGCACCTTCTTCAGGATTGATCCCTGGATAAGGCGTGCCTCAAACATGGTGGCAGAGTCCCAACAACAAGGCTACAGGTCGTAGGAAGGAGAAAGGGAGCTGCCTTTGACTTCACAGGGTGAGAGTGAGCGAACAAGCAGTGGCAAGAGCCTGAGACCCGAGAAGACCACCTATACTTTATTAATAGAGTGGGGGAGGGGGAGAAACACACAACACACAATTATCTCAATAGATGCAAAAAGGCATTTGATAAAATAAATACCCATTCATAATTATAATCTTTAAAATGACAAGTAGATGGGACTTTACCCAATCTGATAAAGGACAAAAGAAAATATTTTCAAATTCCATTTATAACAGCACCAAAAATAAAATACTTTTACAAAGAAAAATAAAAAACATTCTTAGAAAACACTGTTGAAAGAAGTAATAAATGGGAAAAAATCCCATTTTCATGGGTCAGGAGAAAGAATTATTTAATTAGGATGGCAGAATTCCCCATTGGATCTACAGATGAAACATAGATCCTATCAGAGTCACAGCTTTGTGGCATTGACAAGGTAATGTTAACATTGTTGACAGAGAATTGCCAAGGACCCAGACTTGCCAAAACTAAGAACAAAGTTGGAGGAATCCACCCTTCTTGAGTTCACTACACCTTAAATGCTTATTACTAAATGAAAAGAAGCCAACTTGAAAAGGCTTATATATTCTGTTTCTAACTCTGTGAGACATTCTGGAAAAAGCAAAACTATAGAGATTGTGACTTCCCATGCAGAACACAGAAGGTGTTTGGGGCTGTGAAAATGCTCTATGTATTATGATAGGTATTTTATTATATATTTGTCCAAATCCATAGAATGTATATCAGCAAGAGTGACCTCTAAGGTAAACTATGAATACTGGGTAATTATGATGTGTCAGGATAGGTTCATCCTTGGTTTAAAAAAAGTGTATCAGGACCTCCCTGGTGGAGTAGGGGGTTAAGACGCAGCAAAAGTTAGATCCCCAGCCAGGGAACTGACCCACATGGCACAACAGACCTCTCCTGTCTCATCTGCTGCTCCCCTCAGCAGTGCATTTCAGTAGATCTGTCTGTTCCGCTCCCCACTCTGTCTCTGGTGAATCCTCTCCTTCTCACATTTCTGGCCTGCACCAGCTCTTGTATATATAAATAAATAAATCTTTAAAAAAAAGTGTGTCATTCTTAATGAGTGATATAACCGGGAGGCAAGGGGTGTATGGGAAATCTCTATGCCTTCCTTTCAATTTTGGTATAAACCTGAACCTCTCTAAAAAGTAAAGTCTTAAAACAAGAAAAACGAAGCAACAACAAAAAATTCTACCTATAAAGCAACTGGTGTGTGGTATTAGCATAAGGATACACTGATACATCAGTGAAACAGAATTGAGAATCCAGAAATAAAACCATCTTTTTATGTTCAATTGATCTTTAACAAGGGTACAAAGACAATCCAATAGTGAAAGAATAGTCCCTTTCATAAATAGTTCTGGGACAACTGGATGTTCTCTAGCAAAAAAAAAAAAAAGTTGAAACTCTTACATCATATGTAAAAGGTAACTCAAAAATAGATCAAATACCTCAGTGTAAGAGCTAAAACTATAAAATCCTTAGAACACAGGAGTACATCTCAAATTAGCAATGAATTCTTTTTTTTTTTTTAAAGATTTATTTATTTGTGCATACAGAACTGGGGTACAGGCCAGAGGCTCAGGGGTGGTGAGAGGCTTCACCAGAGACAGAGTGGGGAGCAGAACAGGCAGATCCACGAAGCACACTGCTGAGGAGAGCAGCGGGCAGGTCAGGAGAGGTCTGCCACGCCATGTGGTCACCTCCGGGGCAGGCGGGAATTGAACTCATGGGGAGGCGGCTTTAGATTCTCAGTGCTGTGCTTTAACCGGCTGCGCCACCAGGGAGGGCCCAGCAATGAATTCTTAGTACACCAAAAGCATAAGCAAAAAAAGCAAAGTTAGAGAAAACGAATTTTATCAAAGTTTAAAACTGTTGTGCTTCAAAACATACTCTGAAGAAGGGGAAAGACAGAGGCGGCCCAGGGGGAGGGGCTGTTGGGTCTCAATGGAGGGCTACGGCTGCTCTGGCGGCGAGGTGTGTGCTGTGGCGACACATCTGAAGAGGTGTGAACCTGTACTTCTAAATCATAACTAGTGTTGCAAACCAACATTATTTCAATGAAAAATAATACATTTTAAAAATAAAATCAAATATACCAAAAAAGACAAATAAGCCAATTAAAAGTTGAGCTAAGGATCTGAATAGACATTTCTCTGAAGATATACAAATGGCTAATAAACACACAAAAAGATGCTTGGAAGTATCACAAAGTCTTTAAGCCAATACATTTGATAACTTAGCTAAAATGGACAAATTCCAGGGCCTTCCCTGTGGCACAAGGGGTTAAAGCACAGCACAATGAAGCTATCCACAGCCACTGCAGCACGAGTTGGATTCCTGGCCTGGGAGGCAATCCACGTGGCACAGCAGACTCTCCTGCTGCTCCCCTCAGCAGTGTATTTCAGTGGATCTTTCTGTTCTGCTCCCTATTGTCGCTAGTGAATCCTCTCATGCCCCACCCCCCATCTCTGGTCTATACCCCAGTTCTTCTGTGCATAAATAAATCTTTAAAAAAAAAAAGGGACAAATTCCATAATAAAAGATCAAAGGGTGTCAGTTAACTAAAGAAGAAATAAATAACCTAGTTAGACCTACATCTACTAAAGAAAGGGAATTTATTGGAAAAAGGACAATCCCTTCAACAAATGATGCTGGAGTAATTGGAAATTCATACACACACATACACAATTTGGTATCTATGTGCCCAAATCCACTTAACATCAATGACAGACTTAAAGTTAAAACTTAAAATCATAAAACTACATACATGCACCTTAATAGAATTTCTAAAATTAAGACATAAGGGTTTGGTGAAGACATGAAACTATTCTTAGAAATTTTGTCCATTGCTGGTGGGATTGTGAAAACAGTCTAATCACTTTAATAAACAGTTTTACTTTTTTTAAACGAGGTAAGTATATACTCCTACTATTATGACCCAGCCATTTCACTCCTCAGTATTTATCCTAAAGAAATTAATGCGTACATCCATACAAAGACTTGTACATGAATGTTCACAGCAGCTTTATTTACAGTAACCAAAACCTGGAAACAACCCAAAAGCCCGTCAACAGGTGAATGGTAAACAAATTGTATATCCATGGAACTCATTACCACTCAACAACAAAAATGGAGTGGCCTATTAGGATATACAATAACACGGATGAATCTCAAAATGATTATGCTGACTGAAAGAAATAAGACAAGAAAGGGTTGTATAGTCTATAACTCCTTTCTATTAAATTCTAGAATATGCAAACTAATCTACAGCAACGGAAAGCAGTTCAGAGGTTGCCTGGGGTGAAGGGTTGCTCTGTGATCTTGTGGTATCGCCTAAACATGTCTGAACTGGCAGCTTCCTCATCCGGAAAAAAGGCAACCCCAGCCTCAGGGGTTAAAATGCTGTTCAGAGTTTGGATCTGCTAGACAGAGAAAAAGCCAGCTTGCTTTGAGCACTTCTGCCCCTGCCCCCTCTACCCTTACCTTTATCCATTCCCCAAACCTTAGGTAGCTGAGTGCAAAACATTTTTAAAATTACACTGGACTTTGTCATATGGTTAAATCTTTTAGATGCCTGATTAAATTTCTTTCTTTGTCTTGAACATTCTTCCAGGAAGCTCACATGTGAGCGTCAGCAAGCCCACAGCAGCCTCAGTGCAGAATGGGGCTAGCCCATCTCTGTTCCTGTACCCCAGTTTTTCTGAGTCTTTCACATGCTAATGCGCATGACAGTCCCAGAGTAGCGTTGAGGGGTAGTGGGGGAGCAATGGGGCCTCCAAAGTTTAATTCTTGTAGCAGCTATCGACATCTCCCTGAGAAGGGACTAATGCCTGCCCTTTACCTTACTTGGGCCTTCTTTTCTACCCTCATCTCTCCTCAGATGCAACCCCCCATTCCAACTGCCTAAGAGACAAGTTTTCTACCAAACCTGACTTTCTTCTCTGTCCTATTCTGGCATCCTCTGCCCAGACCTCAGTCATCACCAAAGGTGATCAAGGCTCAGTGGCCCCCCTCTCCACCCCTAAGGTCCTATAGGTTTTGCCCCCATGACCCTGGTTTAGCTCCTACCAGGGTCTGTACCACCTTTGGGTTCAATTCTCTTTCTGTCTTGTTCCCAAGAAAGTCCCTCCTTTGTTCACCTGGTTCAGGTGGTTACTGTGGTTCACCTGGTTACTGTGGCCTCCCCAGGGCCTTTCCAACTGGCTAGCTAAAGCCTGCAAATGGTCTCCCACTCTTCTTGTGCTTAAGGCTGCTTCATCACTGGTGGGGTCCAATGTAAACAGGAGATGCCCTATAACTACCTGCCACTGGAAAGAATGACTAACTGAACTGTTTTACAGTGGCAGCACACAGCTGGAGAGATGTGGGTGACCATACACCACATCTAAAAACAGGCCTGAGAGGGTCTCTTGCAGGGCTTCTCTCCATGCCAGGCTTTTTTCTGCCACTCATTTAGGGAAGGAAGTCCTCCAGGGCTGAGTGAGCCACTTTTTCTTTTTTTCTAGAAAAACAGCTGTCTGGAGCTCATCTACAGACTGTGGCAGAGAGGATGCGTAGAAGCCTCTTGTCAACCCAGGTTCCCACTGTCTCTCAGAGTCTTCCCACCAGCCTTCCGCCACTCCTAGCACTTACAACACATGTCACTGCCTGAGGCAGAAGGAACCATTAAAATCATTCATCCAGGAGGTCCATAAAGAGGCCCCATCCCTGCCCTCCTCAATGTATGTACAACTGTGTGTGTGGATTTCTGGAGTGAGCACCTGAATCTCAATGGGGGTGACATACGCTGAGATACAGAACTCAACTGTCACACCCCTCGTTATAAAGGTGTTTTTGCATGTAAGGTTCCTACAACTGTACCTGGCGTATATCAAGTGTTGTTAAAGCCATGGGTTGGCGCATAGCCTGATTTTATCAACAAAATTTTATTGGAACAGACACAACTATGTTTTTGTGTTGTCTATGCTGCTTTCTCGCTATAGCTACAAGGACAGAGTCGAGTAGTTCTAACCCAGATACAACTGCGTGGCTCACAAAAGTCCTAGGAGGGTTGGCTGCTACTCTGGCAATGATTACACATATGAACAAAAGGGCGCCTCCCTGGTGGCTTTAAGGTGCTATCATTGCTGCGTCCTGAGTTCAATCCCCGGGCAGGGAGTTACCCACATGGCACAGCTGACATGGTGCAGCAGACCTCTCCTACCTCTCCCACTGCTCCCCTTAGCAGTAAATTTCAGTAGTTCCACCTGTTCTGCTCCCCACTCTGTCTCTGGTGAATTCTCTCAACCCCTACACCTCTGGCCTATACCTCATTTGTTTTATGCAAAAAATAAATATTTGAGAAGAAAAAAAAGACCATGTTACTTCTGTAGGAAAAACACATTAAAATATATATATATATATATATATATATATATTTACATGAATAACAGGATGCCCCAAGACACACAGCTAGTAATCTGGGAAGTGAATGTATGTCTCTGTTCAAGGACTTTGTAGCACCTCTCCTGTCACTTACTTTTCAGAGACAGTGCTCATCACTCATTTATCATGTAGCTATGTAGCTACATACTATGTATCAAGTAGCTATGCTACCAGGGGCAGAGAAAAAGCTGACTTTATAGCTTTGTAGAAGCTCCAGACCCCAAGTGATTAGCCCTGGGTACCTTTGCTACTGTGATTGCTCCAAACTGGCCTTCGCCTTGCTAGCAAACATACAAATCTTCTTACCCCAGGACCTTAATACATGCTAATTCAGCTGGCTCCTTTCTGTCATTCAGATCCCAGCTCAAATATACCCACTTGATTAAGAATCCTAGACTACCAGTCCTTATGCTTATGTAGCACTTATCACCAGGTGAAATAGTTTGTTCACTTGGTTTTCTTGGTCTTCTGATTATAATGTGAGATTTCTGTCCCACTCACTGCTGGATCCCAGTGCCTAGAACAGTGCCTGACACTGTGTAGATCCAGTGGCATGAATGCCACTCAATAACCATTTAGTAAATGAATGAAATGACTCCTAAAAAGAATGGCAGGTGATATGGCTTCTCTTTCTGGCTCTGTAAACACTCCCTGAGCCACATTTCTCTTCTCTGGGCCTCAACTGCCTCCTGTATAAGGTGGAATGTGAGGGTTGGATGAAAAGCTCCTAATCTTTTGATTTAAAGATTTTTAAGATCTAAAAGACCTTGTGAGAAGCCTATAATTGGTAGGCCTGGTGGTTAGTGGTTATATATGACTGTGATCCTCAGTCCTGGGGTAGGCCCTGGGGACAGATGGTAAAGTCTTTCCCCAGAGGGAGGAGGGAAGGAAGGGGCAGGAAAGTAGGAAGAAGAGACACCCAGAATCAGGCTACAGAACTGGGAAGGCTCTGAAAAATATGAGAGCTTCAGTGAAGAAGGGCCCGGAAAAGGAAATCAGACTTAGAGGGGGCAATCTCACTATCTAAGACATGGGACTGGGGTTCTGAGAAGCTCTTTCACTTTTTAGCCTCTGAGCTCAAGAGTTGTTTGAAATGTGTATAACAAATATGGATTATTTTTGCAACTGGAAACATTTTAATGCACATGCCCTTTGATTCAGCTTTGACCCACTTCTAGGAATTCCCCTGCAGAGAGAGGCACGTGTGAAAAGTTTCACGTACAGGCTATTCACAGCCGTCTTATTTGAAATAGCAAAAGACTGGAAATAATCTAAACGTCCAGCAAGAGAGGACAGGCTAGACAAACCGGGACACATCCATGAAATGGAACTGTATAGAGATGTTCAAAAGCAACCACCAAGATCTCTGCTAACTTGTTGGGTTTTGATCCAGACAAATATCACATGTATTTCCCACATGCTGGGAAGACAGGGATGGGGGAATAGAGGTTGAATGTAGGGGTGCCCAATTACACATCAATAATCACCCTACCCTGAGGGCCCAGTAGAAATGCCCCCAAGTTCACAGTTAGGAGTACAAGGAGGGCCTGAAAGGCTAATGGGCAGAGTTCTAGCTGTCCTAGGAAAAGCACAAATACTCAATAAATAACAGGAGGGCACAGTCCCACCCACACAAATCACCCAGTCACTATGAACAATGGTGTACAGGAAGCTGCCATTTATATGAAAAAAAAAAAAAAATCTATATACACCAATGTTTATAAATGTTCACAATATTTCTAGAACTAGTATTTCCTAGGGAATGGGATTAAGGAAGTGACTTAATGTTCAATGTTCTTATTGTAAAACTGAGTTACAATTGACATAGCATGAAATGAACCATTTTAGAGGGTACAAAATATTCAGTGTTGTTGACCATCATCTCTATCCACATTTTCATTACCCGGAAAGAATCCTCCCTGCCACGATGCCCATAGTAGACACTCACATTGCTACTTTTTGCTTTTTTGGTAACTTTTAATCCATTTTCTGAATAGTTTATATCAATAAAATATGTGACCTTTTGTCTTTTTGTCTATAATATGCATATAATGTGACCTTTTGTCTTTTTTTTTTTAATTTAGCAAGCTTTTGAGATTCACCCCCTTTTATACCACAATTGGTTTATCCATTCACCTTCTGATGGACATTTGGGTCAGCTCCACCTTTTGGCAATTGTGAATAGTCCTGTTGCTACACAGAATTTTGTTTGAATATCTATTCTCCAATTTGGGGGGTATATATCTAGGAGTGGATTGTTGGATGATATGGTAATTCTATGTTTACCTGTGAACTATTTTCAATACTTTTTGTATTTTATGAGTTATATTCTGAGTGCAAACATTAGTTCATCCAAAAAGACAAAGGAGACAAATGAAGGTGGACGTTCATGGGGGAAAATAATGCATATTGTAAATAAATGCAAGAAATTGGTGAACATTTATCTGGATGATTCCTGGAAGAGAACTGCAGCACTTTTGATTCTAGACCTCAATTCAAATTCAACACATTGTTCGATTCTAGTTCCAGCAGTAAAGTACAGGGAGATCTAGGTTCAAATCCCAGTTCTGCCAATTATGGCTGTGCATCATAAAACAGATCACTTACTTAGCTTCTCTACATTTCAAATGTAAGACAAGGAAAAATTACCTCCCAGGGTAGTTGTGAGCACTGAACAAGATCAGCAACATGCTGTGCCTCTCCCTGGGCCTGGCACACAGCTGGCGCCCAGGTCAGCAGCCTCTGGGTGCAGGTGTCACCCTCTTCTCTGCTGGGATCACTTTCTCCACAGCCTTTTCATATTGGTTTCCTTAATTCCCTACATGTTCCCAGAACTCCTGGAGGTCTGTTGAGCAGAGGCCCCATAATATTTCACTTCTCCTTGTGTCACAGTAGTCTAGCACAGGGGCCTACGAAGGTGTAGGGGATCAGGTGCTGGGAAAGGAGGCTGCTGTTTGCCATGGGTGCTCTGGGGCAGGGGGCAGGATTTACTCCTAGAGCTATGATGCAGGACCTTATGTTTAAAGGATTTGGGTGGAGGCATAGGGATACATATTCAGGTTCAAGTGGAAGAACAACTTAAATTTGTTTTATTTAGGGGAGGGGAAGCAACTTAAATTCTTAATTGATAGGCCAGAATGTCAAGTACTCTATCAAGCTCTGTTCACATCACACCATCCTCATTTCAGAGTAGGGAATTGATACTCAGAGCAGTATCTGCTCAGAGTCACAAAAACAAATATAAAATAACCAGATTGGAACTCAGATTCTATCTTAGTCAAGAATTTGGAAGCTTAACCTCTTTGCTAAGAGGTCAGAGGCCCAGGACTTAAGTCCCACTGGATGTGTTGCTGTGCAGTGAGCAACCTCGGGGGAAGAGTGAGAGTTGCTTCTCCCCAAGTTCAGGCAGAATCTGGATTACTTTTAGTGGAGATTCAAGTTTGGTGCAGATAGTTACATTGATGGATGGGCTCTAGGGTTCTATTGTTGGGTTACGAAGATTCTCAAGGTCTACTCCCAAAGATATAGCTGTAGGCATTTTCAGATGGGTCCCAGCAGTCTTTAAAAAAGGCATTCAGGACTACAGCCATATGTAAGGCCCACTGGCTCCAGCACCTCTCAGGCTTCTTCTGACACAGATTCTATGACCTGCCATGCCCTAACACCCATCAAGGGGAAACACTCCTGTGAGTTAGGCACTGCCTGCTCCGCTCATAAATAAATAAATCCCTAAGAGAAAGATGAAGCAGCTGCTTCCTTCCCCTTGTGAACAATAGGTTTTGGGGAAAGCAAAGAAACTAAAGAGGGTATGGGAACCTCACCGTCACCTACTGTGGTGCCACCTTATATTCCCTTCTCCCCCTACCCAGTCACCATTCAATGCACTCTTGCCTCCCAAAACTGTCACTTTTTCCACTGAGCTCTCGTCAAGAGCAGCCATTTCTACATTCAGTCCCTTGATCTTTCTTGGAAATTCTTCCCAGTGAAGCAGCTTCCCTGGCGTATGAGGCAATTCTGCAGTTTGCCTGGCCTGGAGGGCCAGAGAGGCATTCTTAGTGACCTTTGGTTCCCTGGGAGGGGCTCAAAACCAGTAAAAGTTTAGCAAGTGTCATTTAATGGTTGCCAGAATTTAAAACTTTTTTTTCCCCCCTGAACACAGACTTTCTGTAAGATAAAAGATCATTTGAGGGCTCTACATGAAAAGATCTTTGATTATTAGTCTTGATTTTTCCTAGAAAGAAAACTTCCAAGTCATCTACTTTTGAAATTAAATACGAGTATGAAAAGAATTCAGTACCTTGCTGTATGACCTTAGGTAAGTTGATTTCAGTCACTGAATTGCAGTTTCCACTTCTGCAAAGACAGCTGGCCCAGAGGCTGGAACTGGTGGTAAGGCAGGGGCTCTGGCTGTAAAGAAGGAAGGTTTAAGTAGAGAGCCCAGAGTCCAGCACAGAAATCTCTTGCCTGCCCAGACACCCCTTTTAGGTTTCTGATTGTTACCTTTAATCCTCTTTCCCATCTTGGGAAGGGAGAAAAGCAATCAATGACATGTTAGTATAAAAACACCTCTCTCCGGAATCTTTCCATGTTAGCCCAAAGCCTTTTATTCAACATTCATTACTGAACCCTCCTCTACCAGGACTTGGGCTGGGCACTAAGGATTCAAAGATGAAAAAAGAAACCATATTTGTGTTCAGGGTTCTCCCCCAAATTTTCAGCCATGTGGGAACAGAAATAACATCCTTTGATGGGAAGGGGTGGATAAGACACTATCTCTTAGGAAGACTGAGTTTTATTCCAGTCTTGGTTCTATTCCTTTGCTGATATTCCTTAGGCTGTTTCCTAAGAGTTTTGAAACTGTCCAATAATTTCCAGAGTCACGATTCACCTAACACGCTCAGAAGTCTGGATAACACTTTGGGAGCCTGCAAAACTTCCCTAGTTTTACCACTGGAAAGACTAATCTACCTACCCACAGTCACCTAGATTCAAACCCAGGTTTTTTTGCATGACAACTTTGGAAATGTTGCTCGCTGGGATTTGAATCTGGGATGTAGGTCACAACGTGGACCAGCTTAAGGAAAGAAAGAAGAAAAGAATGAGCTCAGGAACTTTGTCCTGAAATGACGAAGTCTCCAACCTTGTCCTGTTACAAAATTGACCTTGACCTGAAATATAACAGAAGGACCACAGGTGGTAATCACAACCACCAAGTGTATGTTAGTTCCCTGAAATTGTACACTAGTAACCCCATTTTACAGATGAACTGGTTGATATCCGCTATTAACTTGTCCAAAGTCACAGAATCCTATTACAGGACTGTTTCACACTTTTCAATCATCTATGCCAACCTCTTACTACTTCTGAGCCTCAGTTTCCTAATTGGTAACTAGGGATAGCAGGAATTATGGAGTATGTCAGGTGGCATGTTAACTGCCTGGGGCATGAGTAGGAACTTTTTAAACACCAACATCCTGCCCTGTTCCCTTACTATTGCACACAAGTGAAGGTTAAACCTGTAAGTGCCAAGAAAATGCACACCAGACACACTCTAGTCTTCAAGGTCACCCTTACTACCTGCTTTCTTATTGCTTAGGTTTTGCTGATGAGGAGCTGGGTTTAGAATGGGAAGCTGCCTGGAAATAGCCAGGCATACCCTGAGGATGATGGATCCCAGCACAGCATTTCTCAAGAGTAAGGCCATCTGATTCTTTTCTATATCCTAAGAATGAAATATCAAAGGATAACAGTACAGTAAAAATTTTTTACAGGGGCCATAGGCACCAGATAACCTAGAAGGAATCTTTTAGGATTCCCAGGAATGGGCCAGTATCATCTCAACAAAGGCTTATTGAACACACAGTACTCTTAAGTGCCCACTGGTCACCAAGCTTCCTGCTAGAGAGAGAACTGCAGAGTTTGAGAGGTGAGGCTGTATTCACCCACCAGGACACTTCAAAGATTTTCCCATCTGCTAGGTGAGACTGCCAGGCAAGTTATTTTCAGGCTCAAGAAGGCACTGAGTACTTTTGGGAAGGGGACTTGCTGACAGCAAAGGTCAGGAAACGGGGCAGAGAGGTGGTTCTAGGTAAAGGGAACCTAAATGTGAGAAGCTCAGAAGGATGGGGAGCCTAGCAAAGGGTTGGGGAGCCTTGAAGAAGCTGCTAACATTGCATAGCACTGTCACAGTTGGGGGAGACAAAGATAAAGCAGAACCTGCAGTCAGAGTTGTGAACACCCTGAAAGCTTCTCTCAACAGCTCCATTTGTATCATTCCTGAGTGGGCATGAAGGGTGCTCACGCTAGGCTGGCTGGGAGCTTTGCATTTATATGATCTCCAAATTCCTTTGGGGTCAGAGGTTCTCCCATTCTTGGGGCTGTGGAGGATTCACAGCTTCTAAAGTGTTTAATGACTGGTTACACCTAGAAGAAACTTCCTGGATGGTAAGATTCCTCATAGGAGGCGTTTCTTAGGAAAACAAAAAGGAATAAAACTAGAAGTAATGTAAATGTTTAATAAAAGATAAATAAATTCCAGCACATTTAATGGAGTAATCATTAAAAACCACAGCTGAAGAATTTAAAATATTTGTGATAAACTTATGAAAAATTAAGAGTTCTTAAACTGTATTTCAGCGTAGATTGCAATTTTTTTTTTAAATATGGAAGGACAAAAAGACTAGAAGGAAGTATAAATAATTTCTCTCTCTAGATGGCAGATTGTCCAAACCATTCGATAGCTTCCAGCTACTCAACAATGAAAAGATATTGCTATTATCATCAGAGAAACAATATTAAAAATAATTATAAGCATTGTCATGAAAAAATATAATGATGGGTGGTGACTTTGTCACTATCATCTCTTTGGGTTTCAGCTTCCTCATCTGAACTACATACAAAGTGAGAATTTCTCTTTGAAAATTTCAGACTAACTTAGAGAATATTATAGTTTAGAAAACTCCTCCTAGGAAAACTGAGGATGGAACAGGGTCTCAGGGGAAGGGAGGATTTGGATAGATATTAGGCACAGAAGCCTAATCCCGGGGAAAAGTTGAGACAAGCCCGATGGGGAAAAACTATTCTAAAGAAGTCACATTAGATTGAGATCTGTTAAGGATGATCAGGGTATCTGTGGGTTCACTAGGTAGGCTCCACCTGGAGGTGCCAGCCACTATAAAACTAGAAAACTCCAGGTAAAATGCAACACCTATTTATAAAATGACAGTGCCCGATTCCTACAGAAGGCAGTTTCTCTCATATTAGGGCGCAAAACAAGTGTTAGTTAGCAATACGGGGGGTGGGGAACCAAGGCTCTCCTGGCCTGGCCACCAGCAGACAGTGGTTTCCCAGCCACGCAGTAGGTGTTCAACAATTATATACTGAATGAATAAAATGAGGAGAGAGAGAGAGAGAGAAAGAGAGAGAGAGAGAGAGAGAGAGAGAGATGGCCACCTCTAGGCCTCAATTTACTTATCCCTCCCGACGAGGGGGGACGGTATAATTTCTTGGGGAAACTAAGCCACAGAAACACAGTTCATTCTCCTGTATGGCTGTGCTAACCCTACATAGCAGGTCGCCATATTGAGGCCCTCAAGGGTTGAGTTACTAGTCCTAGGTCTGTATCCTAACTGGCTGGTGAGCGCAAACCAAGCATTTCCCACACCGGAGAAGCTGCGAGTCGCTTGCAAATTTAAAAACCTGGTTTGGTGGGGAAAGTCAGAACAGAACCTGGGCAGCAGCCGTCAGATCACACCCGGTGACGCTGGGACCCGCCCGGGGGCTCGCAGGACTCCCCTCACCTATCCGCAGGGTCTTCCCAAGTCCCGACAGGGCCACGATTTCAGATCCCGGGGTCCCTACCGTCACAGCTCCAGTTCCGGGACGCTGGGGAGGGGCCCAGTCCTGAGGGAGCTCCGCAGCGTCCAAGGCGGCTGCTCCTGAAGCGCGACCCGAAGTGGGCGCGGGTTTCTATTAGATGGCGGCGGGGGCGATCCCAGTAGGTGCAGTTTTCAAAAGTCAGTGTAAAACCCACTTGGGTGGTCACGCCCTGGAGACCCGCGGAGGGTGGAGGTCACGGCGGCTGCTCTCCCCTCCCCCCAGGCCTCAGGTTCAGAATAGGAGGGGGTGGGAATGTGTGAATGTGTGTGTCTCGGGAGTGGTGTGTTGAAGGTGAGGAAGGAAAGGACCCAAAAGCTGGGTGGGAAGGAAGAAAGCAAAGAGGACCTTCTCCGTCATCCCAGATACACCGCACCCAGGAATACAGACCATTTGGGTTCCAAATACTCGTCTACCAGCCCGGAGTCCTGTGCGGAGACTGGGAACCGGAGAGCAGATCTAAGTCCCACCCTCTGGGCTGGAAGCCTGGGGCCAGAGAGGGGAAGTGATTGCCTCAAGGTCACGCAGCAAAACTGCGCCCAGACAGGCAAAAGCCCAGTGGTCCGTCCCCCAACACCCCCCGCACCGTCGTCCCCAGAACCCGGTCTCCGACTGCCGCGCGCTCAGCGGAGGGCGGCAGGAAAGCCAGGACGGGGAGCAGACGGCTGGATGGGGGGCGGGTGAAACGAGTGCGCCCGACATGCCATAGCCTCAGATCGGGGCATAAGGGGAGCCTCCTTCCGGAAGTCGAAGACTCCGGAGCTCCCCTTCGGGCGCCCCTAGCGTGGGGCCATCCGGGCGGGGATGCCGAGGGACCCGGGGGCGCGGGGTGCCGGACGCCCAGCTCCACCTCTCGAGGGCTGGAACGGCGCTGTGCGCGCGGCCCCTTTAAGAAAGTTCGCTGGGTGAGTTCATCAAAGTTTAAAAACTTGCCGTGGAGAAGGGAATGGAGACAGAAGAGAGGGAGAGGGAG
>NW_004567124.1:7306249-7308200 GCF_000260355.1 Condylura cristata
GCGCGGCGCCCGCCCCACGCCGGCTGCCCGCGCTTCCCGGGCTGCTCGCTCCCCGCCGGGATCGCTCCACTCTTCTGAGGTGCTGCGCCCGCGTGGCCGGGACTCCCGCCCCGGCTGGAAGGAACCGAGGGGGATTAGCCCGCGGCGGGCGGCACCTTCATTCCCTTGCACTTTCCACCCTGACCCCTCCCCGTGACCTTGGAGGCTCGGCCGCTCGCTCAGCACCTTGGTTCACTAGAGCTGTGGTCATGGACGAGTTTTCTTCACGGCCCCAGAACCTGGGCTTTGGCAAAGAGGTCAGCGGGCGACTAGAGTTGGGAAGGAGATGTCCAAAGTTCGGGCTCTCCTCCCCCCGGTTTGCTCAGGCAACCAAGTCAGGCCCCCAGGCCCTGGTGGGATTCTGCGAGGAGCCACCTTGTCTTGCCTTGGGCCAGGTGCTAAGGGGAGTATGAGGCCTCTTCGTGGAAACACTAGCAGCTGCGTGGTTAGTGGGATGGCGGAACAGGGGAGATGTGTGTGTAGAGTGGGAAGGGGGATACAAGCCTTAGAGCTCTTGGCGAATGGAGACCAGGAGCTGGACAGCTGAGACAAAAAGTAGGAAGGAAGGGAACAGGCTTCCCAGCTCCCTCCAGGGCCTCTGGCCTCTGCTGTGTCACTCCAGGGCTAAGAGACCCTTCCTGCTCCGCCCTGCCATATTCTTGCTCAGGAAACCAAAGACCAGTTATCCACTCTGAGCTCCTTTCCCTTTGGTCTGGGGGAGAAACCACAGGGCTCCAGGCGGGGGTCTGGTGTTGCTCCTTCCCTCCAGTCCCGGGGCCACGAGGGCTTCGGTGCTATAGGTTTGGCGCAGAATGGCGTCGGCAAAGGCAATGGCCCACGGATGGGCTGGCTCCCTCACTGCCAGAGGGGTGGCGGTAGCAGCGTCACACTGGCAGTCCCCACTCAGCAATTCAGAGGCCTGCTGCCAGTCCCAGTCCACCAATGGCATGATATCTTGAGAATCTAGGTCTTGACCCCCCTTTTGGGAGGGAGGGAGGAAGGAATGTAAACCTCTTCATATGAGAGGTAGCAAGGGAGGACCTGACATCTGTCCACTAATGTGACATGGGTTGCAGGAGAGGTAGGGTTGTTTCAGTTCCTGAAGGCCTTTCCTCCTTGGACCTTGATAGACTCTTGACTTTTGGGAACCTTAGATCCATCCTGACTTTACCTTGTGTAGAATCTCCCTGAAAGGGGGGGCCAGGGGAGGATGACAGAGTTGGTGTAGGAATGGTTTCTGATTCACCTCAGTATATTGAAAATGGGCTGGAGGAGCTTTCTCTTGTGAACTTGGGGAAGGACCCAGAATACTACTTCTGCTGGAGGGACTCCGTACCGTCCAAGAGACCAGGCTGACCCTCAGACCCAACATGAAGTGCACTATGTAACCAGGCTATAGTCTTGAGAAAGTATTTAAGGTACTGGTCTCTTTTTTTCTAAGTACCTTTCCTTGAGAGAGGGCAGAGTCCTTAAGTGGGATTCTGCTGTTCTCCTTGGGCAGAGGTGTTCTACAGCACTGGAGTGCTTTGGGTAGGGACTGTCAGTCTGCCGACATTTTGGAGAGCCCTGGGTGCGTGTTCAACAGAGGTCTAAAACTAAGGGTTCCTGGGACCTGCTGGAGCCAGCATCTGCTCTAGTCTGGTAAGGCCAGTCCCCTCCCCTCAGTAGCCTTCTGGACAGTGGGTCAAGTGCTTGTCTGCCAGGGTTCTGTCTTGGATTGGTGGAACTGGACTCCTTCGCTGTAACTTTAGGTGTACCTCCCAGGCGATCAGTTAGTTCCTCAGTCCCCAAGAGCTGCCATCAGGAAAGTCTGCATTAGCAGTGGTGGTTTACCCCATGGCAGGCTCTTCCCAAATGAATGAAAGGAACCTTACTTGCCTATCATAAGACCTCACTTTCTAAAAAATATATA
>NW_004567124.1:7308890-7339083 GCF_000260355.1 Condylura cristata
GGGGGTGGGAGAGGATGACAGTGAGAGGATGAGAGGATTCATCAGAGCGAAAATGGGAACAGAACAGGTGTATCTACTAAAATATGCTGCTGAAGGGAGCAGCGAGGGAGACAGGAGAGGTCTGCTGCGCCATATGGGTCAGCTCCCTAGCCAGGGATCGAACTGGTGCAGCAGTGGCTGGCAATGGCTTGATAGCCCTGAGACTTTAACTCCTGTGCCACCAGGGAGGCCCTAAGTGTCCCTTTCAAACTAGATGCTATACTAGCCTACCCCAGGCACTTCAGGGCTGGTGCTGGAGTGCCACAAAATGAGTTAATACAGCATGTGAACCCCACTCAGGTCAAATTTGCCTTGTACTACTGAATCTCACATGCAAGTATGCTTTGTTGGAGTGATTCTTGAGGGATGACTAGAAGTTAGGTTGCATTGGGGCTATATGTAATTTGAAAATACATTGTATTTTGCAAATGGAAACTTTAATTTCATAATGCAAGGTAATACTGTAACTTAGGGGGAAAGGTTGTCTATGGAATCTTGGGCTGGGTGTTCACATTTCTGAGAATTAAAGAAATTTCATGACAGCCTAATGGTAAACTGTAGAAAAGCAGGGATTAATGGCAGCTGAGGGGACTACAGTTTGACCTGATGATCTTGACCCCTCAACACCCTTTCACCGCCATCTTTGCTTGTCCATTTTATCTACCATAGCAAACCAAGGTGGCCCCTTATGGTCTAGGAATCCTGTGTTCTCTTGGTGTCTGAAGAACCCACCAGGTCTCTGGCCCCATATAAGAGAATCAGGTTTAACACTCCAGGTGAGTGTGAAGAAATTCTGGGGCCAGCGTGTGACTTGGGCATTGTGCCTTTTCATTTCTCTGCCATCAAAAAGCACTTGACAAAACCTAGGCTGGCTTGGTGCCCCTACTGCAGGCTCCATTGGGTATGAGGGAAGGGGATGCTATGCTTTCACAGCCTTTTCCTTGGAAACAGGGCCCGGACCAGTGGATTCCAGAAGACTCCCATAGATCCTCCCTGGGGAAAATCCCCAGGGAGCCCCTTCCTCCCTGGGGGTTATTGTAGATATGTCCCCTCAGCTCTGACAACCTGATAAAGTGCACTAATTATAGTAAGCACATATATATTTGTGCCAGGCATTGTTCTAAGCACTTTATCATTCTAACTCATTTAACTTTCACAACAGCACTATCAAGTACGTACATTATCACCTCATTTTATAAATGAGGAAACTGAGACACAGAGCTTAAGTAACTTTCATGGAGCTAATAGGTAAGTTGGGATTGGAAAACAGTTTGTTTTAATTACATAATCTGCTGTTCTGTTGTATGTTAGGGTTGTTGAGACTAACGTTTTTGAGAACTGAGCTTTGGGTGAGGCCAGGGTCCTAACTCAAAGCCCAGAGATTGACTCCTGGCTAATTTCCTTTGGGCTGCTGGCATCCCAGACTGAGTGATGATGGGAGCCTGCAGGAGGACTGTTTTATCACAGATAGCTGTTTAGAATTGCCATTACATGGTGATAGTAAAAACCACACCAAGTTAGTTTTATTTTTCAATTACTTGCAGAAGGTATACCTCCTTGTTGCCTGGACACAGCTTCAAGGCTTTGAGTCCTCTTGGTACCCTGATGCTTTAGACAACTAAAGAAGTGATGCTGTGTCTAAAATGACTGCCTATCTCTTGGTGGTGGAGGTGGTATATTCCCGTAGGGCTCCTTAGCTCCTCCTTCCCTGCATGGGGAAGGAGGCGTTAGCCTGGTTAACTTGCCCCGATAAGCATGAGTTTCTAAATCCCATTCAATATTTGGACATTCTGACTTATTAACCTTATCTCCAGAAAGGGTGTGCTGGTGTTAAGGGGAAGGATGTCCTAAAGGAACTCTGCAGAGCCTTATGGACCCCACCCCCTACTCCAGCATTCTGGGCTCCACCCCCTACTCCAGTGATTGGCAACTACAACTCCCAGCTTTACCAGGGAGAGAACTGCAGGACCCAAGGGTGGAGGTAGCAGGAATTCTGGGACTTTTGGGGGATAAATAGGACGGGATTATATCTCTCACTCTTTGGCTCGGGAAGCCGCTCTCCTGACCACGTGACTGTGTGTTCACTTCAGTCAGCCTAGCCGGAAGGTATTGCAGTTACTTTGTATCCCGCTGTCTTTCCCTGGTTGTTTTCTATTCCTTTCCCTTTTTGTAAATAAACCTGTCATTGACCCTTTTGTGTGTACCTGCAGTATAACTGAATTGTGAGCGTGCGGGTGAGGCCCCACAGACAGGCAGCCCAGTCCACTTTGGGCTACCCTGTAACACTGGTACATGCTGTAAGTAGAGTCAAGACAAGTAGCGGATGCATAGCTTTGCTCTCATGCACTCCACTTGGCTTCCTCCCCTGGGCCTCCAGACAGTCCTGAGATGTAGAGGGGTCTCTACATCTGCTCTGAGGGCTGAGCTGTTGCTCCAAGGTCAGCCCCGTTCATTACCCAGAACTGAGTTAGTCAGGCTGTGGCATAGCATTGGCCTCCACTTCTGTTTGGCCAGTGATTTTGGGCAATAGCAACTTGTGGTACCCCATCAAGTTCCTCTTTCCTGACTGTGATTGTCAGAGGGGTGGGTGCTGACACCCTTTTCAGAGGCCATCACTTATACTTCCAACATCACACTGTTGTGAGATGAGCTGTGAGACCCGTGCCAGAACCCTGTCCACTGTCCACTCAGGGTTCAGCATGGCCTCCTTGCTTTCTGCTTCTTCCCATAGTTCATCGTTGCCTGGGAAGAATAAGGTAACCTCTGAGATGAACCAAGGCTAGACAAGTGTCAGGATTGTTGGGTCCCCTCTTCTGAATTGTCCAGTGGTAGACCCATTCTCACTGGAGGCCTCAGGAATGGCACAGTGGTTGGGTGTAATGGGAGGGACTGCCTAGTTCCGTCTGCTGTGGCCTTTAGTCATTTACGGCCCACTGGGTAGAGGCTCTTGGCTGTCACAAATCATCAAGGCTGCCTGTGTAATGCTGAACAGGCCTCACACGCCCAGGGAGAAAGGCAGTGCCTGACCTGGCCCTGCCATAGTCTAAGAGTCAGGAGAACAGCCAGCCTCCCCATCCCTGAGCAAATCTTGGGCTTTGATTAGGGGGTCAGGAGAGGCTATTGGAATAGAACCTGGGACTTTTTGAGAATTCTGTTGCTGCAAATACTCTGAACTTCTGCCCAGACTAGTCTAGGCTCTTCATGTATAGTTGTGGCTGAATGCAGGCACAACTTGGCTGGAGGAGTGCTAATTTGTGTCAGGGAACTCTAAACTCCATGCAGATCCTGGAAGCAGTTCCAGGATCTCCCAACAGGCAGGTTAAGTAAAGAAACATCTTTTGTCAGATTTCATCTGCCTCAATCAAGTGGTAGGTAAGTGTGGTAGCTGGGTGCTCTGTCTTCATTGTGTTGTGTGTTCACACTGGAATAACAGCACATGGTTTAAGGGTTGTAGGTATTGATTTTGGAACTGCAGGGAAGCGGTATTGCCCGAGGCCAATGCTTTGAATCTGTAGGGTGATGTGTGGCATTGATGACAACTGTAGCCCTTGCCAGGCACAGGGGATGGGCAGTCGATCTTCCTTGACTAGCCACACAGGAGAGGCAGGGAAGTGGAGAGCACAGAGAAGGGAGCACCCTCTGAGAGGCCTCTCTGCTAGAGGGCCCTGGGAGCCTCCTGTAGTGAGCTACCTCTGAAAGCCTTGGCTCCTGGCTCTGTCTGGAACCACCTGGAAAGCAGGCACATCCCCACCTCCAGCCAACTCATGGCAGCGAGTCTGCAGAATGCAGTTCATCCTGTGTGATCTGACTCCCTAAATGAGTTGTAAATCAGTGCTTACAGCAGACTTTGACCAGGTACATTTCCATGTTAGGTCTTCTGTTCCTGAGGCTAGAGGTAGTTTGGACTGTGAGGTGTTCTTATTTAACACTTGATAAATGCCTAGCCCTGTCCCTCCTTTGAGAGAAATTATCACCCTGATTGGTTCCCCCACCCTTTAGGACACATTACAGGCTACAGGAGAGAAGCCCCAACCAACCTCCCAGGCAACTTGGCCTTGATGCCTAGGTCTGCCGCTGGTGGTTGGGTGCTAATCCCTGAACTGGTTTCCTCATCTGTAAGAACCAGCATCCACTCTGCCTAAAGTCCAAGGATTGTCAGACTCAGCTGCCCATGGTAGGTATGAAAGAACTGGAACCACAAAGTGCTGTGCAGAGTGGACCTTTATAGCCACGCCCTGACAATATGATTTGGGGCTGGAATTTGCGTAACAAAGTAGTGTGGAACAGACCCTAAGCCTGGGACTTCTCAGCACCGGGTCAGACTGTGATGACATTGGAGTGACCCAGGTGGGGACCGCCTGCAGGGAAGCTGGGCAGAGTGATTGCCTGGGAGCTGAGCAGCTGTGAGCTCCTTGGAGGAAGCTCGGGCTGCACTGGCTTCCGGGAGCCTGTATGTCTCAGTTCCCATCCACGGTCTGGCTGTATCTGCTTGTTCTTTTTCCCTGTGTCCTTGTTCAGCCCTTATAAGTCCTGGGTCTGCGGGCCATGTCACCACATTCCATCCACCTCTCGTCAAGTGGCCCCACTTAGAGGGACTTCTCTCCCCGGGAGGAGTAAGAGCAACCTGCTAGTGCCAAGCTTGAGCATGGGACCAGGCAGAACCCCACCCTACCCCACCCCACCCTGTTCTTGTGTGTGCAGAAGAAAACCCTCTGGCATGAGGTCCCTCGGGAGGTGTGGTGCTGTGAGGTTTATGGCAGCCCCAATGTTGCCCCAGCAGAGACCTCTCTCAGACCCTAGGCTCAACTCTGCTGCTGCCTGGCTTCAACTTCAGCTCACACCCTTTCCTTTTCCAGCCCCTCCTGTACCACTTCTGCCTTTGTGGGCAGAAGGAAAGCTGTTGAGCTCTGAGCAGCTGGAGGATCGTGTGCAAGCCTTCACCTGGGACTCAGGCACCTTCTATCTTAGAAAGCTGGAGTGTGAGGAACCCTGAGACTAGTCCCATCCCCCTTCTTTCTAGCTGGTGCAGTGGAGGAAGGACACCACCTGCCAGGCTGCGGGCTGGACTGGGACTTCTACTCAGGCTCTCTGAAAATTGGTTTAAGGCTCTTTTTCTTTTCTTTGCCTGTCTGGTCAGCAGGTATTTGCTGAGTCTAAATCTGGTATGGTGGCTTTCAATACTGTGTCTTCCTTTTGGAGAAATTGGAGCAGATTTGGGTGTGATGATGGCTAGGACACATTTCAAAAGGATGTTCAGTATCTTTATATCAGAAAAGCCATAAGCTTTCGATTATGCAGCCTATGGCTCAAGCCCCATGGTTTAATGGGAGGATGATAATGAGACACTGAGATGGAGGTGACCCAGGTTTCTGTTTGGCCTCAGGGCTTCCTGGCTATGTGTGTCCAGCTGTCCTGTCCAAGGAGTGTGAGGGACTCTGCTCTAGCACACATGCCCCCTCTCCACAAATTAGTGGGGTACAAGTATGCTTACTCTTGGTTGCTGGGCAATAGCAGCCTGTCAGTCTTTCCATTGATCTCCCTGTACTAACTCTGTTCAAGACTCCATGGGGATCACCAGCAGGACCACCCTTCCAGAACTCCCTAGCCCTCCCCAGTCAAGCTTCTGCGCACGCTCTCTCTCTTTTAAAATGTTTTTAAAGGGTTTATTTTATTATGCATACAAGAGCTGGCCAAAGGTGTAGGGGTTGAGAAAATTTACCACAGAGTGGGGAGCAGAACAGGCAGATTGACTGAAATAAACTGCTGAGGGGAGCAGCAGGTGAGATCTGCAGGTGAGGTCTGCTGCGCCCCATGAGTGTCAGCTCCGTGGCTGGGGATTGAACTCCTGCAGTGGCTGCCAGTAGTGTCATAGTGCTAAGACTTAACCCCTTGTGCCACCAGAGAGGGCCCCTCTGGCTCTCTTAACTCAAAAGCCGAGAGCCACTTGTTCCTGGGCACCTAAGACTGACCCCACTGGGATCTGAGAGTGGGTTGATGGTAAGATCAAGGTTGTTAAAGAGCATTGGCTCATAAGTGGGGAACTGGGTACATGGGGGCTGCTTTGACAGGCTTGATGACAGCGAGCAACTTGCTGGACCCCTGGGTCTTGGTTTCCTTGTCTAAAAATAAGATTCCTCTCAGCTCCTGTACTCTGCCTGCATTTTGGTTGCTGTGGAGGGCTGGGAACTGGGGAAGGATGTGGGAGGGGCCTATAAGAGCATGTTTTTCCCTTTTTGGACTCCCCCCTCCAGTGGTGTTTTCCATCCAGATGACACCAGCAGAGCTACACGGAGCAGCTGGTGGGCGGGGATTCAACGCAAGGCAGCACTGGTACATTTTGATGGAGTGGACAGTTGAAACACTTTTTCCTTTCCAGGCTGAACACTTAACTTTTTTTTTTTTTCAACACTTAACTTTTAAAGATACTAAAATATAGCTGCAAAGAATCAGTTTCCAAATAGCACTTTTTCTCTTTTGCCTTGAGGAAAGATCCCCCCCTGGAGTTTCTTTCCCAGAGTTGCACACTTTGAGGATCTGTCTGGAAGGCAAGAGTCTGCCTTCTGGGCTGGTGGCTTTTCTACCTCTTCCTCCCTTCTGGAGGAAGGTCTTGTCCTTCAGGGTGGGAGGTCCCTGAAGTCCTGTCATGGAGGTGTGAAGAAGACTGATGTCCTTTAGAGCTGAAGGACAGATGCTTAATGTCCATGGGCAAACCACTGCTTTTGAAAGCATTGCTGTCATTCCCTCTTCGTAAGGACTGGTACAGATCCCGTCTTCCAGCCACCATCCCCTGCTGCGGCCTTCGACTAGGAAGTTGAGTGCTTATGCTCAATATGAAGATGTTTTGTGCCAGTGAGACCTGGAGCCCTCGCCGTGGCCTCCGATCGGGTGTGGAGTCCTCTTCACCGGGGAGGGAGGCCCGCAGCAGACCCTGCTGTCCCAGTTCAGTTGCACTTGGAGACATTGCTCAACCTCTTTTCTCTGTGTGCTACACACCTATCCCGAGTACTGTCCACCCTCTGGCCAGCCCCCTTTTCTTAACTCCTGCGAGGCCCTGTATGTGCCATAGGGAGGGAAGAGCAGCCACTTCTCAGGGAACTAGTCTTGCCTGGGGCGGCTGAAGACAGGCCTGCCTATGGGAGAGATGGCCACTGGGCTGGTAGGAAGAGGTGAGTTTTGACTCTTCCGCAGAAACTAAATGTGTGCCATTAGGCTGATGTCTTGGTGTCACTCGCTTCTGAAGATGCTTGTTTAATTTCACTGTTTTTTGAAGATCTTTAAACATCTGTTTGTCTGCGGGAAGACATCACTGACACATAGATACGGATTCGTCAGGGTCTCTTCCTGCTTCTCTAAGTAGTGGGCTCTTAGCTATGGGCGTGGGGGAGGTAGAAGGGAAACCTAGAGGGGGCTTGCAGTTGCCACCTTTTCTGAAGGACTGGACAGTGGGGAGCCTGGGTCCTCTGTACTGCTGAATAGACTCCTGAACCTTGGGGGGTGGCACTATCCCCACCCCATGTGAGGGTGGGGGGCTGTTGCTTCTGTGCTCTTCAGGTGCTGACTATCCTCTCCTGTCTCCCTCTGGGAACCCTGTTGCTGAGTTAGAATTGTAGCCCTTGAAGTGAGTTTGGAGAGTAGGGTTTGCCTCCTGTGGGGGAGCTGAAGACACTCAGGAGTCCATTGTGCACTCACAGCACTGTAGGTCCAACAGTAGCTGCAGGGAGAAAGCACAGAACAAAGACCTAGACGCCCCAGGAAGTCTGCAGACCAGTGATAGTGATGTAGAAGGGGGCTGACACCTCCTACCCCATCATTCCCAGCAACTCCGGGGACAGATCAGGCGCGGGAAGAGCAGGTCCGAGATCCCCAGAACCTTGCCGGAACAGGTCTGTGGTTGTGCCAAAGACCAATTGGCTCCTCTGGGCAGGCCTGCTGCTGACAGGGAACCTCCAGTAAGTCCATGGCTATACTGACCATCAGAAAGGCCACACAGACAAGATACCTTGTCTGTCAAATTCTCTTCATCCATTCTTTAATTTCCTATATCCTTTCTACCCCACTCCAAACTTAACTTTCCAGTTGTGATAAGGACATGGATGTGGTCTCGCACCATCTGCTCTTACTGCCACCAAGTTGACCATTTTAAAAGGGCTGTGGTTGCTTTCTACATTTGGGACAGGAAGGAGATAACCCCTTGGGCTGGATTACTTGTAGAGAAAAGGTGAGTGTATGGGAAGGGTAAGACCAGGTCCATGAGCTTGGGTCCTTCTAGAAACCTGAGTATTGTATGAGCCACCCCTTCTGTCACTTTAAAACATTTGTGTTGAATTGCAAGAAACTTGTAGAATAAGAAAGAAGTGAGTTCTTTGGTTGATCTTTCCATCTTGGCATCAGCCAGCTGTTGGTACATGAGTCCCTTTTTGCGTCCAGCCACTTTCTGAATATTGGGCCCTGCTGCCTTGAGGCTAACGTTTTCAGAAAGTGACATGGAAGAGCGGTTTCCAACCCAGGCTGGAATTGGACTGGGCCCAGGGGACCGGACCCTGAAGGAGTAGCTACATGTCTGTCCCTGCCTCCTCAAAGGACCCTGACTCTGTGTCGTCGGCTGGCTTTATCACCTTCCTACTCTGAGCCACAGTTTCCTCGTCTATAAAATGAAAACGTTGAACTGATATTCAGGTGTCTTAGACCTCCAGTGTGACCTCTTGGGGCACAGGAAAACTAAAGCTCCAGTGACTGACTTTCTAGCTCCAGCCTGCCCTGAACTTGAATTCTGCCTCACTGAGCAACTTAATAAACAAATGACTTATAGTACCTGGTAGGTGAGGTTTTAATGGAGGTAAATGCTATCATCACAGAAGCCCTTCTTGAGCAAATACTTTGATGAGCCTCTCTTATGTGCTGGACGCAGGTGGTACCACATTGCACAGATAAAGAAACAGATTCAGGAGGATGTTGCTTCCCCAAGCCAGGCACAGAGCTGGCATGCAAACTCTGTCCTGATTGTGAGCTGCTTCTCTGGACATACTTAGGTGTGTGGAGCAAGGTGGGACCACATATTGAGGTCTGGGCCTAGGTACCTGAGAGGATGGAGTGTTCTGAGACTTGGCTGCAGGAGCTGGGGTTCTGTAGGGACTGGGAGAGCGTAAGCACAGACAGGTGGGAACAGTAGAAGGCAGGGGTCCTAGAGGTGTCTGTAAGAAGTCAAAGGAATGAAAAGGGGGTGAGGAAATAGAGGACCTGAAGGATGGTACCCTTAAGTTAAGGAATGAAGAAGGGATGACTGAGGGGTACTGGCAGCCACTCAAAATGTGCATGTGCAGGCGCTTGCCAGATGGGCCTGTGGCTGGACCTGAGGGCTTGCAGTGGCAGGCTCTTGTCCTCTCACCATGTAACTGCCAGCCCATGCTTCCTCCCATCTCTGCTTTGCTGGTTTCTTCCTTTTCTGCCTAGCCAACTTGTTCTGACCTTGCCAGTTTTGCTGTCCGGCTAAGAAGTGCCCCGGGGAAGGGACTGGCCACTGGATGGATATGTGGCAACACTTTACCCACCATGGAGCTATCTGTCCTCACAGCTGGCTGAATTGCTAGTGGCACAGGTCACTGCATCAAGGTTCCTGGGTTTTACCCGGCTTTGCCCCTTGGTGTGCTAAGCAGCATGAGCCTTTTTGGGGCCTCACTTTCTGTGTCTGCAGAAGGGCGTCAGCAGGAGGAACGTCATCCACCAGGGTAGTTAGGATCAAGTAAGAACCAAGGAGAGTACGCAGGTCACACTTCCGAGACTCAGCTTCCAGGACTTCACTCCCAGGCAAGGGCCTGTGATGGGCAGATGGGAACCCACCACCTAGCATTGCTGTTTTGGCCACAGCTAGTTTCCTGAGAGGTGTCAGGGGCCAGATGGGACCAGTATTGTAGCATTTTGGACACTTTTGACCCTAAAAGATGGAAACTAGAGGAAAAGAGTCATCTGGCTCAGAGGGAAGGATAGAAATAAGGACCTGAAGTGGGAGTGAGGAAAAGATCTACTATCCTTATCCAAAGCAGGAAACTCTTTACTGGGAACTTGCTATTTAAGAGGGCCCCTGGGGAGGTCTGGCTAGAAAGGAACCATTTGAGGAAGGTTTAAAATTAGCCCTGGTGAAATGGGTGGCCCTTGGGGAGAACGGAGGCTGACATTTCTGGGCCTGACCTGGCCTTACCACATCCACTGTGCTGGGGACAAGAGGAGGACTGGGTGTCCACATTCTGGTACCCCAAAGCTGGTGTGAGAATGAACCTGGATGAGTAGTCAGGAGACCTGGGATTTGACTGCCAGGTCTTTGTCTTGGAAGAACAGGTTGGGTAAAGTGAATGATCCACCCCTTTTTGAGTATTTATGCATACATTAAAGGCTTTTAATCAAAGGGCAGAAGGGTGTAGCAGAGTCCTGGAACCTTGCTGTCCAAGTTCTCCAGGTGCTTCTGGGAATAGGGTGGTGCCTAAGAGCTGTGGTACAGGGATGCAGAGCCCAAGGCTGGCAGGTACACAAGAAGCAGAGGCATATCTGATGGGGGAAGAGGTATCCTAAATGGCAGGAGCTTCTGCTGGGTGAGCCTCTTGGCAAAAGCTCATGTGAGGGAAGAAGCTTGCCCACACTCACTCTTTATCAGCCTGGGAGTCATTCTTGTGTGCGTGCAGTGGTTAGCAACAGCTATCAGTGCACGTTCCCTGTGCTATTCCTGGATTGGGGGGTAGAGAGGGAGAGGAGACAGACAGACAGACAGAGTGTGTATAGTTGTGCCTGGCTGCCTCGGGCTCCTGATACAAGCTGTTGTCTAGAAAGGCAGGTGCTTGGGTTTGGCAGGCCCTCACTGGTACATGGAAGAAGTTCTTTGGTTCTGGGGAAGGAATGTGGCCCACTGTAGAGCATCTAAATGCTTTCAGGAGTGGTCACATGATGGGCAGGCTGAGGCACATGGATTTCCTTTTGACAGTGAGGTCAGGTATGTAGGGAAGTTCCATTTATCCAGATTTTTCACTATCAGAAACCCACACTTTCAAACTGTGTTTTTCATGGATCTAAACTAGGGAAAATCCTCCATCCCCATTGGCTGATAGGGGCTTCCTAGGTTAGCATTAACTACCACATTATCAAACTAGCAGTGGTGAGCTAAGAAAGGATTCCTGTCAGCCCTCACTTGCACCCCACCTGTGCTCAGTTTAGGAGGTCTGGTTTGGCTGGTATCATAGGAAGGACACGTGGTGTCTGGGCCTGGCTTTGCCATCGATCTATAATCAGTGTTGAGGACAAAGCTTGTAACAGCATCATCTGCCTCACTTGAGGTTGACAAGATCCTACTCATGTTCTTCAAAGCCTAGCATAATTACGCAGTCTCTGACTGCTTACCCAGTTCCCTGATGGAGTAAATGTTTAGTACCAGCACCATGCTAGGAGCTGTGCATAAAGGTAGGAATACAGTACGTTTCTGGCCACTGAAGAGGCTCCATGTATTGTAGAAAGCAGGAGGTGGGTGTGAAGGTGGTGGCCCTCTTTTGAGAGGACCTCAAGGCACAGTGTGGCATAAAACTTCTGTTTAATTTTCATCTTGGCCTTTCCCGGACACCAGACAGTGTTCAGACAGTGTCTGAACCAGGTGTCTGTGGGCTGTGGGTATCTTCTGAGAAAATATATACTTCTACTTGTGCATTTTCGATGGTAGGCAGCCAAAGCTTTCTTCAAGCTGTCAGAGAGGCTCTTGGTCTAAGCAAGTTTCCTTTACCTGTGCACTTCTGACACAGAGCTCTTTCTTCTTGGCTATTTGGCAGCAGATAGCCTGTGCACAGAGACTCTCACAGATGGTGGTGAGTGACACCTGTAGGAATAACCTGGAGAAAGGAATGTACTTGGAAAGGTTAAGTACTGTGAAACTAACTGTTCACTGCCTCAGGCTCTAAAGGAAGCCCAGGAAATACTCATTTCCTCCCTAAACTTCCTGAAGGAAAAGCTGTGGCCTCCATCCTTCTGTCCAGCCTGGCACTGACCATTGTGGTCTCTGTCCCCAGGTCCGAACACTGTTTGTCAGTGGCCTCCCTGTGGACATTAAACCCAGAGAACTCTACCTGCTCTTCAGGCCATTCAAGGTGAGTGTGGACCCAGCCACCCACAGCAGAATCTAGGATGGAAGGGGAACATCAGGAATGAGTCCCTCACCTAGATTTGGCAGAAGGAAGACATGGGACAGTATTTCAGAAACTGTGGGCTCAGCCCTGACTCTGTCCTGGTTCTGCTAAGCCACATGTTGCTTTTCCTCCATTGTTTAACCCTGCCAAGCCTCTGTCTCCTAATCTGTAAATGAGACTATGGAGAATCTTGGTAGACTTTTCCATATAAGGAGTCTTTGAGATTCACTGTAGCCTTTCCAGTTTGCAGATGAGGAAAGTTAAAAAGGTAAGCTCTCTGCCTCCAGATTATAAACTAGTGGAGCAGATGGCATTCATGCGTGGAATGATGCTCCCCATCACGTGATGCCCACCCATGTGCCGGACCTTGTGATGTGGGACACAGAATGGGCGGTGGAGATCAGAGTGGGTGGTTTGGGGGAGAAGAGTGTGAGAATGAGTCAGGCGAGCACGGCGGAAGATGGGATTGATGTCATGGGTGACCGGGAAGGCATAATAAAGGCTGTGACCCTGCCGGGTAATGACCACCTCTCTCTGCAGGGGTATGAAGGGTCCCTGATCAAGCTCACGTCAAGACAGGTAATTTCTCTCCTCGGTTCTTCTTCCCAGTCTAGACCAGCTGCTGAGTTTGGGACTAAGCCTGTTGCCTTTCCGTTCTTAAGGCATTTGGGATCTGAGCCCCATTCCCTGCCATCCTGTTTCTGCTGAGGCTGATAAGAAAGCAACCTCCAAACTCCCCCCCTCCCCCCCCACCCTGGCTTCTAAAAAGCCACGGCCTGGCCCTGCACAGAAGTGGTAGCCGTGTGCTGGCTCCTGCAGCCAAGAGGTTGGAGGCCACAGCATTTGGGATCTGTCTGAACTGTGGGATGGTTATTGACAAAGTGAAGTTGGAGAAATTTGCAATCGATTGTTCTGTGAACCCGGAGCCTTAACATGCCCTTGCTACACTGGTGTCAAGGGAGATAGCGATAAAGGAGGCATTGGCCTCCCCTTTCTTGCCAGGAAGAACCTGGAAGGAATTCTTAATTACTTGCAGTTTTTAAGAGACTTACTGAAAGGGTGATGTTTGATGCTGTAGAGTGAGGTTCTTTGGGCATCTTCTGGGTGAGAGACCTCTGGCCTCAGGTGCATAAACACCTCCCACTGTTCCAGCCAAACATGGTAGGGCGTGGGGGAGAGGGGATTTCTCCCACCTTCTCTGGTCTCTTTTCACATACTGTTTCCAGTTAAATGATGGAGCCTTTGGAGAAGGTGGGGAAGATGGAATGTTGGGAGACATGCAAGGGTGTATTCTCTCTTTTTCCTACTAGCCTGTTGGTTTTGTGATCTTTGACAGCCGGGCAGGAGCAGAAGCAGCCAAGAACGCATTAAATGTGAGTAGGTAAATAGGTCTTTCTCTGACCCTCAAACCTCCAGGTGACGGGCATCTCTGTTCTGTCTTTTGCAAACTTTCTTTCCTCACTCCACACCAATAAAAGGGCCTACAGATGTACCTTATTTCCTGGCCGTCCCAGGGCAGTCTCTGGTTGCAACATCTGTGCCAAACACCACTGCTTACAAGGCCCACACAGCTGGTCCTCTGTCTTGGCCCATGTGTACGAGTCTCTCAGGCTAGCTGGTTTCTGTACCCACTGCAGTTGACAGTCTGGGTCTTACAGGTAAAGTCTTCCCTTTCTTTTCCTTCCCATGTAGGGTATTCGCTTTGATCCCGAGAACCCACAGACCCTGAGACTAGAGTTTGCCAAAGCCAACACCAAGATGGCCAAGAACAAGCTAATGGCGACACCAAACCCCACCAATGCCCACCCTGCCCTTGGAGCACATTTCATCGCACGGGACCCCTGTGAGTGGCACCCTGGCCTGCCGTTGGCTGCCCTCTTCTTGGCTTGAGCTGGGGACCTGTTGGAATTACGTCCTGAAAGCTAACACTGAACTTCTTTTCCCGAGGGAATCCATCCTGCTTGCCCCTCTTCCCGAGGCTTCTTGCAGCCATAGCCGCCCATCTCTGCAGGCACCACCTTCCTTCCTTCCCCGCAACCTTTGCTGAGCTCCTGAGCCTTGAGAGTTGCCCACCTTCCCTGAAGCCTGTTCTGATTTTTCTTGGTTAAGATGGATGAGATGGAAAAAGGCATAAAATGATGGAAAAATAAACTGTTACATAAAAAAAAGAAAAGAAAAGAAAAAGATGGATTGAGGCCTGCCCAAGAGCTTTTTTCAAAGCAAACAGTGTACTCACTGCTAGGCCAAGTCAGCATAGTTCTTCTTTCCATGTTCTTGGGGTCCTTCAGGGGGGTCTGGGCCGAGTAGGGCGTTTATGCGTCAGCCATAATGCTGAGTCTCCCTTTCTCTGTTTGGAGCAGGGTGAGGGAGGGGGAACCCAGTGTCCTGACGGTGGGGGCTGTTGTCTCTCATGTAGGTGACCTGATGGGAGCTGCTCTGATCCCCACATCCCCTGAGACCTGGGCCCCCTACCCTCTGTACGCCACAGAGCTGACCCCGGCCATCTCACATGCCGCGTTCACCTACCCGGCAGCCACTGCTGCTGCCGCCGCCGCCCTGCACGCTCAGGTAAGTCCCTGTGGGGAAGAAGTGGGAAGGGGAAGAAGGAAGGCCTGGCCAGGCTGTGTTCCTGCCTGGCCACTGGGTCGCTCATGTCCCCAGAGCTGTGGCAGAACAACTGTCAGTGCCCTTAGCCAGGACCCTCAGGACTTAGGTTCCTACGGCGGGGAGGGATAAACGTTGGGATCACGGGGAAGACAGGGGTGCTGGGAGACCAGCCTCTGTCCACCACCTCTGAATTCTGCTTACTGCCTCTGGCCACAGAACTTCATTTGAACCCCGGCCCCAGCTGCAGCATGGTCTTCAGAGCCAAGCCTCCCGCCTCTACCTCCTGTCTCTATGAACTTCAGAAAGCTCTTAATGATTACAAATAATAATGATTCACATCTTATTATTTAGAAAAATGAGAATGTTTTGTGCCTTAACATGGTTGTGAGAATTAAATGCTGAGACATGGGAAGTGCTCGACCTGGGCATGGAACATTCTGGGTACTCTGAGTGTTTGCTCTTGTTTTCACGAAGCCTGGACACTCTCTATCATGCACAAGTGCTGGGGTGGGAAAATGGGAGCAGGCATTTCTTGGGGTGAGTTTAGGAGGCAGGACTGTACCAGAAACCTTTGGGTACCATGGGCTTTGTGCTTGCCCAGTGCCCCACCAGATGCCCAAAAGGCAAATGGGCAGACAGTGAACAGACATGTGGGCATTTTTTGAGGCTATGACAGGGCTACCTGATATACTGCCTGGTATGGACAGGGCAGTCGCGGTGAGCCCCCTTGGCTTCCCAAGAGCCGAGACTCAGGGAGGGATAGTAGGAGAAAGGATGTGAGAGAATTCACAGGAGCTAGAAACCACGGTGGGGAGTCCAGGAGTGTTCTGCCTTAAGCAAAGTGCATGCCATCTCAGGTCCTGTGAAAGGCTTGGTGACACCTGGGTTTACCCAGTTCCAAGGTGGAAGGTTCAGATTCCCTGGCTGGCTGATTGTTTCCCCAGCAGGGGTGTTATCCCTGGCCACGGCAACTTTAGATTGTACTGAGGGCAGAAGTGTGGTTCAACTTGGCACTGTTCCCCAGCCACACACCACACACAGCTGGAAAACCGGTCGGGGGTAGGAAAGGGGATAAAGATCTCCCTCTGGAGGGAGATGCTTGTGTACTTAGCACCTGGGGTGGGCATAGAGTGGTGAGCAGGGGAGACTGTCCCTGTCCTCTTGACCCAGTGAAGTGAGGACTGTTTAATAACGGTAGGTGCCCTACAGGACCCTGCTGGGCCTCTCACCTCTGGACCCAGCTTTGCCACAAGTAAACTACCTGATCTTTGGCAGGTGACTTCTCTGGGCCTCCAAGTGTGTCCTCATCTGCAAAATGAGAGAAGAGAGATGACCCAGCTAGCTCTGAGATGCTAGGCCACGTCGGGGTAGAAGCTGGGAGCCAGGGACAATCAGTGTGTCAAATGAGTAAGGACAAGCCCCTCTGCCTTAGCAGGGTGGCCCAGGGCCACCATCTTTGAGCTCCGTGCTGCAGGCTGGTGCCTCTTGCTATCTTCCTCCCCAGCTTCTTCCCCACCTCCCCACGTGCTGTGGCCTTGTGACTCCAGACTACCTAGGTCTAGGTCCGGGCACTTTCCACATCTGTGCGATGCAGGCCAGTTGCTTCCCTGATTTCTTTATGGAATGGTGGTCATTGTACCTACTTTATTTTTTAATTTGACATGGTGATAACATCACAGGTTTCAGGTGTTCACTGTTCCAATTTGTTATATGTATATATAACAGTTCCCCACTAAAAGGATGTAGCACATTAGTAGACTTATTTTATAGGGTTGTTACATGTTAGCATATAGGGATGCTCTAGCAATGCCTACTTCATGGTTACTATTTAATGCTATTATTTTCTAGTTCCCCTCCCTACCCTTACCCCAGTCCTCTCTGAGCAGGCGGTCTCACTGGGCCTGAGTCCCTGTAAGTGGGATAAAAACTGCTACAAAGGACAGTGACATCGTGGGAGAGGTGGACTGACAAGAGATCGGGCCAGGTAGTGACAAGTCCTGTCCCTGCTGTCCTCCCTGTTTGGATAGCCAGTTCCTCACTGTAGCGTGCTCCTAGGCCCTGTGCAGTAGTGGCATGAAAGCATTTCTAAGTAGCATCGCCTTCTCTTTCCTTCTCTGCCCTGCCCCCATCAGTGCTGCTCCAGAGGTAGAAACGCCCAAATAAAGGACTGTCGGAGTTTGGGGGGACAACAAAAAGCTTTGGGTATTTCTGTACCTGCGCAAGGTAGTGACTTGGGGAGAAGGCACTAGCTAAGAGGCCAGAGCAACTGAGCTGGAAGGGATTGTGCTCAGTGAAAAACGTGAGAAGGAAGAAGAAAAATACCACATGGTTTCATTATAGGTGAAACATAGGAAACCATACAAGGGAGCAGGGAAAAAAGGTAAAACTAGCAGCCAAATTGTAACTTGGGGACATTCATGGGGGAGGGGAGGGGAAGTATCAGAACGGGAGGGAAGAGCATAAGGCTCTGTGGTGATGGCGCATGGGTGATTTGGCAGTGGGAATTTTATGGGGATTACAGTACCGAGGGGAGAAACCAGCACTGTACAAAAATGAACAACGGTGTAAGAATATATATAAACAAACATGGTGAAAAAAAAGAAAATAGGGAAAAAGAAGGCAAAAGCAGATGAAAACCAGCCCTTCCATTCTCAAGCCCCACCCCAAGTGTGCATGGCTGGTGGCTCACCTGAGGAGGATGCAAGGCCCAGAGCTGTGGGAAGCGGCTGGAAATGGATTGGCCTGCTTGGGTTGGCACGAGGCCATCTCGCTCAGATTCTCTGATCCTCTGGAAAGAACTCCCCAGAGAAAGCGAGGCAAGCAAGAGCTGCGGAGAGCTGGCACATGATGTGGTGACCTAAAAGCCAGGCTGCTCCTCCTTGTACCCCAAAAACCAGGCTTCTCCTTGTCCTCCTGCATCCAGGGTTCTCCCGGACTGGACCCCAGCCTAAGGAGGGTCCTCTCCTGGCACTCCTCACCTTCAGATTCGGCCATTTACTGACGCCCTCCAAATTCCAAGAACTTGCTTCTGTTTTCTTACCTGTATAATGGAGTTGGTAACGGCGTCCGCTTACTTAGGGCTTGGATGAGGGCGCCATGAACTTAGTAGAGGAGCGCTCTGCAGGGCAGCGCCTGGCATGTGTGAGCGCCCTGTCACCGGTAACTTGGAAGTCTGTGTTGATGGGAAGAAGCACAGGCAGGTTGTCTCTTCCTTTGTCCTGCTCCCCCAGATTAGTGTGATATTTCAGCTCTTAGAGTTGATAGGTGGCTGGACACAGATGTGTAAGTAAATCCGTAGATAGGAGTCTTTGACAAAAATTTTGATGCACGTTTATTGAAACTTGAATGTATGCGGGTGTTTTCCACATCAGTGAGTGCAGGGCTACGTGGTGGATACTTGCTGGCCCACTGTGTGTGTCTGGCTCCCAGTGGGTGGCAAATGAGGTGGTTCACACACTTTTCTGATACCAGTAGCTGGTGCAACAGTGGGCACCGAGCTCACACCCCTCTGGGCACCTCCCTGCTTGTTTTCCTTATCATAAATTCCTAGATCTCTCACAAGGTCAAAGTGTAGACTTGCCAGTCAGTCTGGCTTGAGTGAGGCTGGGTACGGCTTTCCCTGACTTTCTGACGAGGGAGGCGCCTGTATTTATTGACTGGTGACCTTCACCCCTTTGCCCACTTCTTTGTGCGTCTTCTCAGTCCCAAGCTCTGTTACTGCTTTTGGAGCCTGGTCATTGTCCCCTGGGGTCACCTCTGAGGACCTCAAAACCCCTATGGACAACTGGAGTCCCTGGAGAGACTGACCGTTTGCCCCCTGACATGCTGGCCCTGGCCCCTGGGCCTGGGTGATCTTGTTCTGAGCTCGGGCAGGAAGGGGATGTGCTTCTGTAGAGAACTGGATCTCTGGCCAGTAACAGGCAGCTGAGCAAAGTGGAAACAGCCCCTGGAGAACATTCTGTCAGCTTCAGAGGCACAGCCATCCTGAGCCCAGAAATGGGCTTCTTCTGCTTCCACTGGAGTGGCCAACTCGTGGCTGAATGGAAAGCTGCCACTTTGCAGGAGTAATCCCAGCCCTGTCCCCTTGCCTGGCCCTGCAGCTCACCCAGCCCCTCAGGGCACTTCCTTGCCGCAGGGCTGTTCCAGCCTGCTGCTAGGTAAGGGCGGTGATGGGGCCCACAAGAGGATTCCCTGAGCTACCCTGGGCCCACAGCTTGTCTGGTAGCCACGTGGCTGGCTCCCTTGTCCCTCGTGTCCAGCCGAGTAGCTATCCCATGGCTTAGATAAAGGAAAAAGAGGCTTTCTCCCACTCAGCTGTCAGGAGAAGGGAAGGAAACACATTGGAGGCAAAAGAAGCTACAACTGTCTCTGAGGCTAGACAGCTCAAAGGTGAGAAGAGACTCGGCCTTTCTGTGTGGTGTGGGGCTTAATCAGGGTGGTTCTAGGGGCCTGGGGCCAGCCATATCCTGCTTTCAGCATGCAGAGTCCCTGGGCCCAGCACCTGCCACGCATTTGCGCATCCCAGGGTGAGCAGCCTCTAGCTTCCTGCCAAACATGCACTGCACAGAAAGGTACCTAGATTTCAGAGCGGGCACAGGAGCCTGTTCTCAGGAAGCTTCTGCCAGTCCCCAGATGAGCTGACGTACACCGGCCTCTGCTCACAGAGGTCCAGATTCCAGTCGGCCAGCAGTGACTGGTGTCACTGCTACAGTGCCAAGGAGATTCTGTTTGCCTAGCTGCTGCTCATTTTCTCTCTCAGCTCTCACCTTCCTTCCTTCCTAAGGGTACCCCACGTTCCCTTCTCACTCAGATCCTGCAATGCGCCCCTGCCCCTTCTTCCCCCCACAGCCTTGGCAGCCATGGCTTGGGCGGGCGGGTGTGCCATCTGTAAGTGGTACCAGCATTCTGCCCTGCAGTTGACTCAGCTCCCAGCACAGCTCACCAGAAAACTGGCCACTGGGGCATGGGGTACATGTTGCTTCCTGACCAGTCAGAGTCCTGCTTTGGGGCTGCTGCTCTGTGGGGCCTTCTGACAAGCGCCAGGATTTAGGTAGCTGCCAGGCCCCTAAGGGCTATGTATGTCTAGACTTAGGAGGCTTGTAATATCAGGAGTGGGAAGGACGGAGAGGTTGAAATAGGGAAGAAGCATCAGGTGGGTTCGTGGCCTCCTTGGAGAATCCTAAGGACCTGGGAGTGTTGGAGCCCACAGACGGTTGGTTTCTGATGTGCTTTATATTCTGGTTTTTTTTTTTTTTTTTACCTGAGCCTCACAGCTGCCCAATAACTTAATCATTTCTGTCCTATAGCTTCATGAGAGTCAAAGTCAAGAAAAATGTATTGGATTTAGCATCCTGCTAAAACTAGGAACCTGCACTGTCCCAGTAAAGGGGGAAGGGCAGGATGTTGGCGCAAGGCCAAGACTCCACCTGGTACAACCTGGCACACTTGAATCATGCTTAGTCAAGTGTAAAAGCCCCTCATAACCACTCCCTTCTTTAAACTCCAACCCCGCAGAGGAGGTGGGTGAGGTGACTCTTCCATTTGGGGGCAGAAGAACCGATGCCTAGAGGTGAGTAACTGACCCAACCTCTGCCAGTCAGTAATAGCAGCAGGACTCCCAGCAGGGACCCCTTAGAGGGAAGGGACTGCAGTGCCAGCTCCTGACCTTGGCTTCTCTTGCAGGTGCGCTGGTACCCTTCCTCTGATACCACCCAGCAAGGATGGAAATACCGTCAGTTCTGTTAGTTCTTCAGTAAGTGTTAGTCCAGAGGTCCAGGACGGGAAATGTCCTAGGCCCTGGCTTCCTGCAGGCTCTGCCTAAGCCCGACAGCTCACAGGTGCTAGGCCTCCCCCTAGCTTGGGCATGGGGGTGCTCTGCCTGCCTTCCTCCTTCTCCACCAACCCTGTCACCCCTACCAGCCAGTTGGCAGCTCTAGCCTCTGCTCATGGCCACTTCTCTCCCTCCTCCAGGTCTTGTCAGCTTGAAGTCCTGGCCCCCCGCTGGGGAGGAAGCTGCCCTGAGCTTCCACTGCCCCCAGGCGGCCTGTGGCGCCCTGCTGCTTCCCTCCAAAGACTGTGAATATTAAGCCTGACTCAGTGGACTGCTTCCTGTTTCCTTTCTCTCCTCTCTGCCCTGCCTGCCCAAAGCCCCTCTCCAAGGCCTTATGGGAATTTTCAGAGGTCTTTTCCCCCCAGGACACCCAGGGCCAGCTCAGAGGCCTCACTGGGACCGAGCAAGGCCTAACCCTTGGTCCAGACTTGCTTCCACAGCTCCACCTCAAGGAAAGAGGCCTTTAATTTTGCATGTTTTCTGGCATGAATTATGACACTTAAAATTTGTGTATATGTGAGTGTACAGTTTGTTCTCACTTTGTGTCACTATAGCAACAGGTCCCAGCCACTACAACTCAGCCTTCCTGAGTCCCCCCACACCCCTGCCATACACCCACCCTACTTCACTGAGGCCAAGCCCTGCAGCCAGTCCCACCCAGGGCCCCCCCTCCACCCCACACACTTGCAGGCTGAACAGCACTGACCGCCTGACAGAGATAGTATTTTCTTTTTCATTTCAGGTCAGGGTTCCCCATTTCGTAGATGGGCCAACAACTGTTAAGAAAATCCTTTCTCTGCCCATTTTGCTTACCTCTTCACAGCACACCCCACCTCTGCCACTGGCTCTTATTCTTTCAAACTGCAAAACCAACCAAAAATTGAAAGTATTTTTGTACCCTGTGTAACAAAATATTTATGCATCATAAAGGATTTTTCGTGTGTGTGCAATTAATTATTAAAGAGACCTTGTTTGCCCTGTCAGATAAGTTTAATGTTTTAGTTTGAGGCATGAAGAAGAAAAGGGTTTCCATTCTCCAGCAGTGAGCTTTTGTGTCACATGTTAGTTTAAAGAAAAATGAAGGAAAAATCGTGCAATTTTATTTTGTTTGGTGAGCATAGCAGTGCTTTGCCTTCCGCCACAGCTGTGAATGTCTTGCCGTTTTCAGACGCGGGAGACTAGGTGACTGTTGTAATTGCTGATCCTTTGAGAATGTGAAACTGGATAATATATGAAATGCAAAATAAAAAAAAATCATCCAAAGTAACAGCTCTCTGACCTTTGCTTCTGCGGGGTGTCCACTGCCTTGGGGAGGGTACGTGGAGAAGCAGATGGCAGAGTCGAGGGGGAGGATGTAAGGTGGGCCCAGCCGCACACTCACGCAGCCCCTCCTGTTCTGTGTGACTAAGTTCAGAGGAGCAGGAGCCATACTGTCAGTCCACCCGGTGTTGAATTCAGTCACCTCTTTTCTTTTGGAGCTCCGAGGATAAGGACAGATTGCCTGCACCTAAAATAAGCACCCAAGGGGACCTTCATTTTCTCGTGCTGCTGTTCTCCAAAGAGAAGGGCAGAAGTCAGGGTCCTCTGTGTAGTGTCCTTGGTATATCTGGTGAGGCTGAGCTCCAGGGATAGAGGGGAGCCAGGAATCCTGCCCTGACAGGAGCAGAGGTTGTGAGGGTCCAGGGGAGCTACATCTTGTGAGTTGGTATCTGTTTCTTCATCTGCGTGTGATGGTTTGAAGTCCTCTCCAGGAACCCTGGCCTAATGGCTTAGCCGTTGGTCTCTGCTATGCTCCTCGTAGCTGGGCCTAGAAAGGACAGGAGAGACCTGGGAGCCTCTCCCCCACAAGCTCCGTCCCAGCCCTGCTCCGAAAAAAGTCAAGGTGGTGTGGCTGGCTGTCACTTTCTCACCTGCACCTTGGGTGGCCTGCCATTCTGCTCCACTCCTGCCTCACCCCTTCTCCTGAATCCTGGTCCTGCCCTGGATGACTTGGCTCTAAAATGTTCTGCTAATGAAAGTGTCATGAGTGAGGCAGCCCCAGTTGGTATCTGCATGTGAAAAGGGCTCAGCACCAGGGACCTGTGAGGTGGCTGTCCTGAGGGGGGGGCGTGGGTCTGTGGTGACTGGGCTAGTAGATGGGTGGCCTGAACCAGAGAGAGGCTCTGGGAGGGGAGGGGAATGGGCTGTGTTCATGGCGGAGAGAGGAGGGGGCTTGGCACGGCTCCCGCCTCGTGCCACTGGGTCCCTGTATTTGGGGGACCAGCTGGGCACTTGCCAAGCAAGCAAGGCCTTCCCAGCCTGCAGCCCTCCTTGTGCGGGTGGGAAAGCTGTCTGAGCCCCAGGCCCCCACCCAAGATGAAGCCCACGCCTGACCTACTTCAGCTGTGTCAGGAACCACTGGGTCTTTCTGCGGTGGTGAATTATTTAGCTGGGACGCGTGGGCCTTTCTGATGGGGGCTAAGAAAGCTGCTCCATAATTTAAAGGCCCCTGCTTCTTGGGCTTCCCTAGGGGGGCCTCCTTCACGCTTTACAGGGCAGGCCTCTGTGGCCTGAGAGGAGGAGCCAGGAAGGAAGGGCGGCCCCAGGCGGTCCCAGAGGGGTCTCGCCAGCTGGACGGAGGCCTTTTCTCAGGGTGAGGCCTCCACAGAAAAGCCTTAGTCGTAGACAGTCATATTTGGCCTGAACTTGCGCAGTTGATGAGCCTCCGAAAGGGCAGCGCAGCAAGGACACGGGCAGACAGGGTCAGAGGCAGCCGTCCTGATTTCCCACTCAGTGCTGCTTCTAGAAAGCTTATTCCTTTCTAGAAGGATTTAATCTGAACTCTGATGATTAGTGAAAGGCTTTCTGACAGGATTTTAGGCACCTAAAAATTACCAAGGTTCTTTTGTGGGGGCTGGAGGGAGCCTCATCCCAGAGGTAGTAGAGTACCCCACTGCCCCATATCCCCCCTGTGGCTGAGGAGGCCATCTTCCCACTGTGCTGGCCTCCCACCACACACAAAAGAAGTTGGTGCTAAGCAGATGTTCACTGAGGCACTGGGGAGTGGGGCTGCCCCTGTGAACTGCCCCTGAGCCGACGCTATTTCCTGGGACACAGATGCCTGTGACCCCGACTGGGCCATGCTAGACTCTGCCACATGGCCAGTGTCTTTAGGGGGTGTGACTTATCTCGGAGCTTCACTGGAGAGCAGGCTCCCAGACTCACCTTTGGAACTTCCACATTTTGACTGGGCTTTATAGGAGTCAATAGGTAAAGGCTCAGGCTGCCCGGGGCCCCAGAGTCTCGTGACCCATGTGCCCCAACTCTCCACCCTGCCCTCCTGCCATGCTTGTACCCTGCCCTGCTTAGCACCCCTTCTTAAGGTCCTGAGACTTTTTTTGATCTTAAGGAGCTATCAGAATGCAGATACCCCTAAGAAACAGGGCAAAGTCCTTCAGAATAGGATCAGGAAAGTGCCAGAAGGGAGCTGTGGAAGGGTACAAAATGGAGAGACGAGCCTGCTCAGTATTAGGAGGAAGGAGCAAAGGCCTCTGTTCCCTTGTGGTGTTCCTCCAGAAACAGAGGAGGGGCTTAGCTAAGGGTTCACCCCCTTGTGATAGGGAAGCTTTGTGCAGGGTTCTGGGCAGATTACTGCCCAGCCACATCCATGTTCCAGGGATGACAGGAAAGGGACAGGACCCCTGAGGTGTTGTCCCTGGGCCTCCTTGATCATCACCAAGCCCACCCACACCCTTTGGTTAGAGCTGTTGGGTTTCCAGTTGGGTTGGGTGAATGGGAGCCCCTTTAGGGGTTTGGAGGGAAAATGCTAAGTGAGATGGGTTGTCCTTTGGCCATTGTCTTCATGACTGTAGAGAAAATGACTCACTGACTTTCTGAAGAGATCTCCACCAGCAAAATCAGCAGGTTAGCATGGGGAGTCTTCAGTCCAGGCGAGGAGCTGAAGCAGAGAGGTGAAGTGGCAGCTCTGAGGTGAGGAGGACCTAAGGTGTGCCACCCCGACGCCCAGTCCAGCACTCCACCACACCCATTGGACATTGCTGAAACACATACACACACCCTTTGGCATGTGAACAGAGAAGCGCAAGATGGCCAGGGCACAGAAACCTGTCCCTGTAGTTCCAGAAGCCAGGACTAGCAGTTGGGTTTGCTCTCATACCAGTAGTCTCTGCCGAGGTATCTCTTGTCTCAGCATGGCCTGATCTCTTCCTGGGCTGCTTCCTGGTTAAGGGACAAAGAGAAGACCTCAGTGAGCATCTCGAATCAGTCCAACCCTGCACAGTCACTCTGCCTTTTCACCTGGGGTGGGTTTGTGGAATCACAGTATCCCTCAGACCCCAGTTTATACAGGAACCAAGAGAAGGTGTATTTCTATTTCTACCTTGAGAAAATGCAGCCAGAGGAGGTGTCTAAGATAGAGCGAGGTTCTAACATTCCCCAAAAGCCCGCATTTCCACTCCAAGTGTGTCAATGTTTCTCTGAATCTGTGCCCTCTTCTGCCCTTTAAATTACTCTGAAATTTAAAGATAACATGGAAATGTGCCTAATATATAGGAGGTACTCAATAAGTGTTTGCTACAGTTATCTTAAAAGTAACTCATTCTCATCTTTAGATATGAAATTGACTTGATTTTTTTCAAAATTTTAGAAGATGTATTCATTTATGCATACAAGAACTGGGATATAGGCCATAGGTGCAGTGGGTGAGAGGATCCGCCAAAGACAGAGCAGGGAACAGAACAGGTGGATCTACTGAGATACACTGCTGAGGGGAGCAGCAGGTGAAACAGGAGAGGTCTGCTGCGCCATGTGGGTCAGCTCCCTGGCCGGGGATCGAACTCATGGCAAACTCGTGCTGCAGTGACTGTGGGTTTCTTCATAGTGCTTCGCGTTAAGCTACTGGCTCACCAGGAAGGCCCCTGACTTGATTCTAATCTAGGTATTCTTGGGCTATTTTTCTAAAGCATTGAAAAGGGCTTTACCTGATGGAAGAAGGAGAGGGCTGGGGCCCAGGTTTTGTAGAGAACACTGGCAACCCCCTCCTGCCCACCCCACATGCCTGCTAGCCTTTTGATCCTTTGGCACAAGTTTGGAGAGGTACTAAAATCATGAGTGGCTGTCTTTTATTTATTTATTTATTTATTTATTTTTGGCTCTGTCTTTTGATCAAACCTTTTAGGATTTGAGAATTCTGACAATAGTTGTAGTAGGTTTATGGTTTACAAGATTCATTCAGATACCCCATTTCTGGTGATCCTCGAAAAGCCATTTGAAATAAGCCCCAAAGACATTATTATCTACTTTTTGTGGTTATGGAAACTCAAGTTATAAAGATAGCATAGAAAGCAGAAGGCTCAAGACCCAGGCTTTCTGGATCCCTATCGAGAGATAAATGACTGTAAAAGAGCCATGTGAGGACCCAGGAAGGAACCCCACTTGGGCAGCAAGAAGAGGCAGCAGTTACCCAAGTCTCTCTAGCAACCTGGGTAAGAAATAGGTTTAACAAAAGCAAAGACGGCAGGCGGCCATTAGAATGAGGGAGGGACAAAACTTAGAGAGGGAGGGCAGAGCTCAGAAATCTCATTTCCTAATTTGGCCAGAGCTGGATCATCTTCTGGCAACATCAGTGACCTGAATCTGATCTAGACGATCCCGTTAGTTTGCAAGCAACAGAGACTTCAGAAAGCTGCCTGAAGGAGGAGCTCTTATTACTCAAGATGAATGGCTTGAATTTGTGATTTGTAATAGTTGGAGATAATGGGGCTAGGAGAGGCAGGAGTTAAAGCCACACTGGAGCCACATACCACTCCTGTCTTTGACCTTTGCAGTTGCCCTGGGATGTGGTGGGCGGGAGGACCATCTCCATTGAACAGGAAGTTCAAGTTTGGAGAGGTACCAAAGTCATGAGTGCCGTGTGGAAGTACAGGGCACTGAGTTCTCGACTGGAGTCCCGGGGAAGGACCACACCCGCTCACCCGTTTATTTTCTCTCTGCAGTCATTCTTCTTTGCAGCAAACACTTCTTGAGTATCTGCTGTCTTCCGGGGACAGTGTTTGGAGGACGAGGCAGAGCCTTGTTCAGGCTGTTCTCCAGGTGCACCTGGGGCCTGGGGTTCTGGACTGTGGAGCTGCTTAAGTTGGTAGTAACTGGGGAGGGGAAGATTTAGGAATTAGTGTTTTCAAATGACTCAGTTCCCCTTCCTCCCCCACCATGCTGTCCTACTGCCTGATTTATCCTCCCTGCCTCCCCACCCACCCTTCACCCCCCATGAGAGTCCAGAACCTACTCTGGGTCCCATGTTATTGTGGTTTTTCCTTGGCTTCTTGGGGCAGCCATGTGGCTCTAAGGTAGAGGTGGGCACAGGGAGAGATGCCTCATTTCCCACCCCAGAGTGACTCCAGCTTCCAGAGCAGGACCCTGATTCCCTACCCCGGGCATGGGAGTTCTCCCAACAGAGCCTTCTCATTAGGGCCTGCTGCTTTCTCCAGACTCGGGTTCTCATTACTGAAACAGCAGAGTGTACTTTCGGGAAATACACTTCAAGTCTCAGGAAAAAGACGAGGAGAAGCACCCTAAAAGGGGAACAGGAGGGAGCGAGAGCCCCAGAACAGTGATCTCCACTAGGATTTTCCCCAAAGACCATCTTCCCAGATATGACTTGCACATATTTTCCATGGATGTATATATTTAAATCTCTTGTCTACAGCTGCCAGATGAGTCATGCCAAAATACGGTCGTCATAATTTCAAAGAAGTTTCTTTCATGGTTCTCTAGAGCCTGTGGGCTGATGGCCAGGGTCAGGCGTTGGGGTCCACCCATCTGGCTTCTGGCCTGTTCTTCCCTGTGCATTCAACACAAGACATTTGCTGCTCTGCAGGCTCTGAGACCCTCGTATGGAGAATCAAGCAATGCTTTCATCCTCAAGGTAATAGGGGGCCCTCAGTGTGCCTTGATCCCAGGTCTCACTTTCTGATTAACCTGCTGAGACCCCAGCAAATCCCATTTTCTCTGTTTGACTCTTCCCTCTTCTGCCTTTCTTACATCCTCCGTTGCTCCCTATGTTCACTTGTGGTTGCACTCAGATGTCTTTCTTGGCCCAGAGCTTCCGAATGTGAAGTTTCTACTCACCTAACAGCCATGCGAGAATTGGCCTCCTCTTCCCATGGGCCAGAAGTAAGGCTGGGGTGCCCTCTTGTGGCCAAAATTTATCTCCAGCCTCACACATATTTTCCTTTAGATCTTCCTGGAGGAAATTGGGCTGGGGGTTATTCCTCCAGGGTCCTTTTGTTCTGGATGTCTGGGCATCTCTGTTCTGGCTAATGTTCTCAGAGTCAGTCACTCCCAAATACTTATGGATCCCCTATTGGATCTATACATAGTTTATATGCAAGATAGCCAGTGCTTGACACTGAGGATGCAAAAGTGAGTATTAGGCCCTGAGACATTTGACTCAACCCCCTCAGTTTACAGATGGAGGAGCCTCCACCCTAAGAGGCAAAGAAAAGCACTCAAGTTCATTCAATTATGCAAAATCTACATGAAACATAGGTGTCCTTCCAGTTCCGTAGATTAAGCCAGTTCTCACTGGTTGACATCCTGGCTACCCACAGTGAGGTTCCGGGGAAGAACACTGAGCTTAATAACCATCATTACTGGGGGCCTCTCAGTAAGTCTCAGTGCAGAAGGTCTGAGGGCCCAATTCAATGCCAGTTAGGGAGCTGGCACACATGGCACAGCAGACCTCTCCTGTCTCACTGGCTACTCCCCTCAGCAGTGTATTTTAGTAGATCTGCCTGATCTACTAAAATAGATCATGCTTTCATCCTCAAGGTAATAGGGGGCCCTCAGTCTGCCTTGATCCCAGGTCTCACTTTCTGATTAACCTGCTGAGACCCCAGCAAATCCCATTTTCTGTTTGACTCTTCCCTGTTCTGCCTTTCCTACATCCTCCTATGATCTGCCTGATCATGGCTTTGTTTCTGGTGAGTCCTCTCACCTCCCTCCCTCCCCCCACACCCCTGGCCTGCCCCCCAGTTCTTCTATGCAAAAATAAATAAAATAAATCTTAAAAAGACTATCGTTAACTATTGTCAGAGTTTACATGTTTCATTTCTCATATCGGGGGAATGTAACCCAGTGGCAAGGCAGGGAAAGTGTTCCAGGATGCTCGGGTGTGGACTAAGCCTTTCAGTGCGCTATTCCCAGCTGTATTATCAGCTAACACGGCCAGATCTTCATCTCATCTAGGTGAATCATTTCTGGTCACTTCCCAGACTGGAAGTTCCTTTAGAATACAGGTCATGTCATAGTCACTTACCAGTGTAGTCTTGGGCCTGGTAGTGCTATATATCTGCTGACTGGATGCTTACTTTTTTCTTTTTAAGATTTATTTATGCATACAGAACTGGGGTACAGGCCAGAGGCACAGAGAGGATGCACCAGAGTGGGGAGCAGAACAGGCCAACTGACAAAGTACACTGTTGAGGGGAGCAGAGGGCGGGTCAGGATTGGTCTGCTGGGCCATGTGGATCACCTCCCTCTGGGCATCAAACTCATGCTGAAGTGGTTTTAGCTTCTTAGTACTGTGCTTTAACCCTCTGCGCTACCAGGGAGGGCCCGGCTGCTTCACTTTTGAGACACAGTGCAGATAAGTCTCTCTCTCTAGATGGGTCCTCGTGGGAATACAGCCTCAATGAGGGTCCCCTTTGCAAATGCAGTTGAAGATACCCACAGATGCTGCCTTCATAGGTATAATCTTTCTTGCCCCCCAAGGTCTTCAATGACAGTGCTTAGAATGTTCTGGAAGCAATTGGATGGCTTGCTGGTTGGCTCTTGCCTTGACATTTTTTGACCTTAGTATCCATCATGAAATGCCAGCCAGAGCCACAACTTGCAGTGCCTCAGCCTGCAGAGACCGAGGGAGGCAGCCTGGGTGACAGAGAGCTGATGCTCTACTGAAAGGGGAGGCGGCCTCTCATCAGCCCCAGCCATTAGGATGGGAGCCCCATGGAGCTTGAGGTTTTGATTTTTAAGAGAAAATAGATATTCAACAAAAATTTTGACATAGTTGAACTGGGGTGTAGGCCAGAGGTGTGGAGCATGAGAGGATTCACCAGAAACACAGTGGGGAGCAGAACAAGCCAATCTATTGAAACACACTGCTGAGGAGAGCAGTCTCTGAGTTGGAGAGACAGGAGAGGCCTGTTGCGCCATGTGGGTCACCTGCCTAGCTGGGGATCGAACTCAGGCCATGGCAGTGATAGCTCTGACACTTAACCCCTAGGCCGCCAGGGAAGCCCAACATTCAAATTTTATTTTACTTTTTTGTTATTGAATATATTTATGTAAATGTATTTTACACCATTGTTACATTTTTTACAATGTTTGATTTCTCCTCTCAAGTCTGGCATTCAAATTTTAAAGTGAACTTTTTTTTTTTTTTTAAGATTTATTTATTTGTGCATACAGAGTTGGGGTACAGGCCAGAGGCTCAGGGGCAGCGAGAGGCTTCACCAGAGACAGAGTGGGGAGCAGAACAGGCAAATCGACGAAGTACACTGCTGAG
>NW_004567124.1:7339198-7384051 GCF_000260355.1 Condylura cristata
GAAGTGGCTTTAGCTTCTTAGTGCTGTGCTTTAACCTGCTGCGTCACCAGGGAGGGCCTAAAGTGAACTTCTAAAATTTTGACTCATATACCTTAATGAAAAAAAAAAAAAAAACTACTAAAACCCTGCCCAGCAAAATAAAGATTCCTAGTTTTCATTTTGTACAGTGAATCTGTTGTCAAAAACGGCCTCCCAGTGCTCCCAGTTACCCCTAACCTATGTGTAAGAACCCTGCTCTCCCTCCTTCGTTCCGTTCCTTCTTTTTCTCTAAAAGCATCTTTGGTTCTGGAAAGCAAACTTTGGTCCATCAACTTTGGTTAGCAAAGAACCAGGCATCTTCTCACTCCGCAGGAGCAGGTTCTCCCACTGAAGAGCCGGCATTTGGCGTCCGTGTGACGCTGCCTGGCGATGCCTCCAACAGCCACCAGGAGGCAGGGTCGGGTGCTGAAAAGGATTGGCTCCGCCCGCTACCCGAACAGCTATGTTTGTTAGTTGCTCTTTTCAGAGGAACCCAAGTTTGGGAATTCGGGAAGGCATCCAGGGTCCGTCCTTCAGGGTGCACTGTGACTCACCGTTCCATGCTCCCCTCCCAGTGGGTGCCCACGCGCCTCCTCCACACGTCTCCCATGCCCCAACCACCCGTCAGTCACCTTGTCAGACTTACCTCCCAAAATCCATTTTCCACCAACCGTTCAAGAGATTTCAGCGACTCATCATTTCCTTATACCTTTCCAGAAATAGGCTGTGAACAAACTAACCTCCCTTCAGTGAAGAAAAGTGGAATGGGAGGAACTTTTCTAACAACTCATTTGTATTCACAAGTCAACCTGTGGTAGTCCCAGGTCATAGGTGAGGAGATTGTCCCTTACAGAGAAAAGTGACCAATGGAGCAGAATTAATATTTGGTGACTTTTGTTGATAGGTATTTGGGGGGATATAAACCTTGAAGCTCTGGTTTCCATCATGGTCAATCTTCATAAAGGAAGTAGCAGTGTTCTTACTGGGGAAAGTGTCTCCCTAGAGACACCAGAAGACTTCCCAAAGGATCAACATCAGGGTTATGTTGAAGGGGATCCATTTCCAGAACACATCATCAATAAGAACTATTCTATTTCTGAATATACCTCTCGGTTCATTTTACAGTTTCTTATTTCACACTGAGAAAAGAAAGATAAGCTTCCAGGTACTTTCCTACCTTTCAGTAGTTAGGTGGCCATGTGATTTACTGTAGCCAATGAAATAGGCGCCAAAGTGTATATTCTAGGTGGAAGCATTTAAGAGTCAGTGTATGATTCTCCTTCTTAACTTCTGTGTGCCATGGTGACTGGTAACATTTCAGATGGTGGAGTTTGGACCCCTGAGTGATGATGGCATAAATCAGAACTCCCAACTGATCTCCGATGGACATATAGTGTGAGTTGGAGGTGGGGAGCGGGGGAGGAGGGAGAAGAATGTTGGCTTAAGCAGCTGAGATTTTCAAGTTTCCTGTTGCTACAGCATAACTGAGCCTGTTCTGTACAGTGCACTTACTGCTCATCCATCCTACGTCTTCCTTTGGACTATGTGTTGGTGTGCAAAAACCTCTGGGACTCCACACAAAGACACAATTTAAAATAGTGACATGAATATTAGGAAAGTCAGTGATTCAAAATGGCCAGGTAATACATCCCTTTGTAAAAAAAAAAAAAAAAAGTCCTAATATTTTGCTTTCAACAATTGAAGGAGGTGAAACAAATTCAGCTGTCACCCACTGGAGATGGGGTGGCACTGAGTGACTGTCAGGATGTCTTCCTCTCTGTCCTCTGATATATGTAAACTGGAGTTCTCAGTAGTAACATCTATAACAATGTAATGTGGAAATAAAATTGATGCTGAGAACCAACTCCTTCCAGCATCCTAATCTCTATCTTGATATGAGTTGAATTTCTTATAAAATTTTACTTTTTACATTTAATAATTCTATCAATGTTTGTAATTTATTTATATTCTTTTGGTGGTAAACTGAAAATAATTTTAATAATAAGTCAACCCAGAAGAAAATTTTAAACTCTAGACCCTTATGATCACAAAATATAAGGATAAGGAGAATAAGGATATAATTTTTATCTATATATGGCATGTGGCAGGGAAGTATGGTTTGGTGATCAACAAAAGATTTTCAAGTACAAACTATGTATTGTGTTAAGATAGCATGATGGGTGAAGAAAATACAACTTCAAAGAGAAAAAGCAATGATGTAAGTTTTTTCCTCTATTAAAAAAGAGCTTGCTAATATATTTTGTAAAGGCTGATAATGGATATTAAATTGTGGTTCCGCTGGTTACTTTTATATAAGGTTAATTTTTAAAATAATATAATATAAAATAATATAATATAATATATAGTTTATTTTTACATCATTTTGTGCCTTTTTCCATCTCAGTTGTAATCCCTATGGGCTTCCCATCACCAAATCACCCATGTGCCATCACCATAGTCCAGTATATTTCCCTCCCCCCACTGTTTTTGATCCCATTCCCCATTCCACCCTCATAACATGTCTCTGGTATATAGTTGTTCATTGTTATTATAATTTTCTTACCTGGTCCTTTTATATAGGATTAATTTCTTTAAAGATTTATTTATGCATACAGAACTGGGGTACAGGCCAGAGGTGCAGGCGTGGTGAGAGGCTTCATCAGAGATAGAGCGGGGAGCAGAACAGTCCGACTGACAAAGTACACGGCTGAGTGGAGCAGCAGACAGGTCAGGAGAGGTCTGCTGCGCCATGTGGATCACTTCCCTCTGGGGATCAAACTCATGCTGAAGTGGCTTTAGATTCTCAGTGCTGTGCTTTAACCCGCTGCGCCACCAGGGAGGCCAGGGTTAATTTTTAAATGTCACTATGTACCATGTCAGAATGTACCCGAAATGATATCCTTTGCACCTATTTAAACCTAGTTGGAAAAGTTTTTAAATTAAAAATTTTGAGGGAATATAGAGTTCAAAAAAGTTTTAAAAATAAATTTATTTTCTTACATTGTTGTTAATTTTAGCAGCATTTGCTTTCTCCCCTCAGGTGTATTTAAAAAGTTTATTGAGGGTTTATTTGAATTTCTGTTTAGGCATGCCTGAGCTAAGTGAATGAAAGACTGCTTACCCGGAGGGCTGAGCTGGGTTTGGTTTTGCAGAGAAGTAAAAGAGCATTCTAGGTAGAAAGACAAGAGAAAAACAATAGAGAAGCGGAAATAGGGTATGTTCAGGAAACTGTGAGAGGACCAGACCACAGGGAGGAGCCATCAGACATGGACTTGGCAGGTAAGTTGGCTTTTTTTTTTTTTAAAGATATATTTATGCATACAAGAGCTGGTGTGTAGGTGAAAGGTACAGGAGGCAAGAGACAGAGAGGGGAGCAGAACAGGCAGATCCTCTGAAATATACTGTGAGAGGGGAGCAGCGGGCGGGTCAGGAGAGCTCTGCTACGCAATTTGGGTCACCTCCCTGGCCAGGAATCGAACTCATGCTATGCTGCAATGGCTGTGCATAGCCTCATAGTGCTGTGTTCCAACCGGTTGTGCCACCAGGGAGGGCCGGACAGGTAAATTGGAATGAGACTAACAGTTACTAGACTGGGGCTGTTTTGCTTCTTAGTCACTTTGTTATGAATCCTTGTGAACAAGTATAATCTTGTTAAAAAGAAAAATCAAATCTTTGGGCATAGGCATGGCCCCCCTCTCTTATTCCTCAGAGGTGACCTTGATTTTCAGTTTGGTGTTCACCTTTTCAGATGTATTCCCTTGTAGTTACATGCACATGGGGCCTAGCTCCAAGATCTTGCTCCTTTATGTCTGGCAATTGGGTTTGCCACCGAACTTGAGAATTATGACTCAGGAGTGAGGGGTCATTTGGACATAAAGCCTGTGACATTGTATTGACAGAAGGTAGCATTGAGCACTGTGTCACAGGAAGGTGTGGGAGAATGCACAGTCCCATCTTTATTTGCTCACAGATATACCTGACTAGTAGAAATAGTCTCTTTAGAAAAAGATGGCTCTCTCAGTCACTGTACTGCCCCCACTGTGGCAGACAAGAGTACTGAAAACTAAGAATCATGGTGGTGTGTGATGATTAGCTTCTGTTTCTGAGAATGGCGTGATGAGCACTGTAGCAAAAGGTTGGCTTAAACATTTTCTTTTTTTTTTTTTTTAAAGACCTATTTATTTATGCATATAGAACTAGGGTACAGACCAGAAGTGCAGGAGCGGTGAGAGGATTCACCACACACAGAGTGGGGAGCCGAACAGGCAGGCCAATGAAGTACACTGCTGAGGGGAGCAGAGGATGAGACAAAGGAGGTCTGCTGTGCCATGTGGGTCACCTCCGAGGCCTGTAGTTTGCAGTGCTGTGTCCTAACCCGTTGCACTACCAGGGAGGGCCATGGTCTGAGCTCTTTCTAAAAGGAGCAATCATTTCTTAGTCCAGTCAACCGCTGTCTTGGAGGAATATGGTATCTGTGTTAGGCTTGTATTAAGACTTTTCCAGAGACTGTGGAAATTGGGGTTTTTCTTCAAAATCTCTCTATATTTGTTCAAAGATCTTTTGTTGTGCCAGCTGCATAGAACATGTGTTTGTAGGATACATCTGGCTATGGGCTACTAGTTTGTAATTTCTGCTTTAGGGCTTCTTGCCTCAAGGCAGAGTACTGGACCTTTATGTAATTGCTTGGCAAGCTGCTTAGCAATAAGATGTACGTGCTAATGAAGGATTCTAGGTTTCTTAAGCAGATGCTGTGGGAATGATCGACTTTACTTAACATGTCCGGTTCCCACCTGCTTTCTTTTTCTTAAGATTTATTTATTTATACAGAACTGGGGTACGGGCCAGAGGTGGAGGGGCAGTGAGAAAATTCACCAGAGACAGGGTGGAGAGCAGAACAGGCAGATGGTACTGAAATACACTGCTGAGGGTAGCAGTGGGTGAGACAGGAGAGGTCTGCTGCACCATGTGGACCTCCTCTGGGGTGAACCGAGGTGGAGGTCACAGCCAGCTTCTCAGTGCTGCGCCTTAACCCACTGAGCCACCAGGGAGGGCCTCCAACCCACTTTCTAACATCCAGTTAGTTGTAGAGCTCCAGGGAACAAGGGCCTTAGCACAAAGTTCTAGAAGCATCCTCATAAACCCAGGGAAGTCAGCCAGTCGAGTCACTGGGAGCCAAGATTCCTCCAGGGAGTTGGTCCTAGGCCTTCTCTCTCAGGAGTTTGGGGCGGGCTCTTATGCCTCTCCCAGGACAGAGCCCTGTGGGAACACACACTGGTGACTACTTCTCAAAGGACTTTGTCCTGTGACTAAAGCCAAGCAAGGCACTCAGACACAAATGAAAACACGCATACATACTGTCCTCCCCCTTCTCCTTGCACTTCCAAGACTTTTTCCCACGCAGTCCCAGGGCAGCCGGAAGGGCAGCTGGTCATGGGAATGGACCCAGAGGCCCCCAACCCCCATGGAAGCTCCACCCTGCTCCATTTACTCCTGGCCATGCACTGCCCAGGCCCCTCTGCCTGCTTACTACTTCCAAGGAAGGAAGTAGCCTAACAATGCGGCACATCAGAGAGTGGGCGCAGAGCCCAGGGCCCAGCATTAGTCCTTGGCTGGCCTGGGCTCCAGCCCCCCTGGCTGCCTTATTCTCAGCACACACACCTCCCTCCCAGCTGGTTTCCCCAAAGGTTGGCTTTCTTCAGAGCCTTCTCTCCACCTCATCATCCCTGTGATGATAAACTTCAGGTGCTGACAACTGTTTCTCTTGCTCCCTGGGCTCACGCCTTCCCCACTGTAGGTAGCCCTTGGTGTTCACATTTCCACAAGCTGGTTTGGGTATAATTCCCAGTAGTGTGCGCTGATGTCAAACTCTGATGGAGATCTGACCAGCGGGGTGAAAAGCAAGACCTGAGAATGGAGGTACAGGAGCAAGAGCACTGAACAGAACCATCGTGGTTTGAGCAGGGGAAGCAGGGGGATGCTCACAGGACTACGGGGTCATTCTCAAGAGGAGCAGAAAGGAGTTACTAGTCATCTTTAAGTTCTTGGGGCTAGGAAGCTGGTGGGAACCACTGCTTTTGTTTTTCCTGTTGGTCTACAATAATGTTTGGCCTGGTTCCGGAACCCCACGCCCCAGGGGTGCTGCCCCCGTGCTCACTCTCTGTTCTGGGCTTTCAAATCTCTTGCCTTCCTCCAGGCATTTCCTGCCCGGGAGCCCAGGAGGCAGCGTTCTCACAGATCTTTTGCTGCCTCTCTAAAAGCCAGCGCCCTTCTCCTCTGGATCCTGGCACAGGTTGTAGGGAGTGGGGTGGAAGCTGGAATCTGGAGGTGGCTCACTGGGGAGGTGATCCACAGACCCTTCTTCGCCTCCTTACCCCATGTGGTTCCAGACATGTGTGTCCTGAATCCCATTCTCTCCCTCCTGACATTTGGTTTCACCCTGTAAGTGATTTCTACCCCTGCATAGCTTGATCATACACAAGTGGACACTTGGGACCTAAAGGGTCTTTAGAGTGGGAAGAGTCCTCAAGAGGCCAACCCCACCTCAGATTTTTGGTACAGCATATTTTGGCGAAGACCAACAGCCAGAAAAGGGGGACATGGAGACTCAGGTTTTCTCAGTCTTAAGCAGAGTCTTTTTGTAACCTTTAATTTCTTTCTTTAAAATTTATTTATTTATTTATTTATTTATGCATATAAGAGCTGAGGTGTAGACCAGAGGTACGGGGGAAAAGGGTGAGAGGATTCACCAGAGACAGAGTGGGGAGCAGAACAGGTGGATCTACCGAAATATATTGCTGAGGAGAGCAGTGGGTGACTGGAGAGGTCTGCTGTGCCAGGCTGGTTAATGCCCTGAGGGGGATGGGGATGGGGATCTGATCAAACTTGAGCTGCAGTGGCAGATAGAGCTGAGAGTTTAACCCCTGCACCACCAGGAAGGCCTGAGAATATGACATACAGCATTGTATCAATTCAGTGTGTACAGCGCAATGATTTCAGTTACATATACCATGAAATGGTCATCAAAGTAAATTTCGTTAATGTCCAAGTTCCTCATCTAGATAACTAAGAACTTACAACACCACCAAAAAACCCAAAAATACCAACAACTAATATATATGTATGTATTTTTTATTCTTGTATGAGAACTCTTAGGATCTACTCTTAACAAGTTTCCTATATATCCTGTGGCAGTGTTAACTAATGACATTCTAGTGCTTAATTATCTAGTGCCCTCTGAACACCATCTTCCAGTTTCTGCTCCCCAGAATCCCCTATAGATTTTAAATACTCAGGCTGTTTTAAGGGGAATGGATCGAAAGAGGACAAGAAAGGAGATAGAAGGGAACTGGAAAGGAGATGGTGGTGGATTGAATCAGGAAGAGAATGGAAGAGAATGAGAATAAATGCACCCATTGTGGAGACAGGACTTACTATGATGGGCTTTTATGATGGGAAAACAGAGGACTTGAAGATGGATTGGCTGAGTAGAGGGGAGAGGGTGAGGAAAAGGAAACACCTAGGTGCTGTGTCAGTAACCAGATGGTGGTAGGTCATTTACGGAAATGGGCAAGCCTGGAAAGGACTGAGTTGGGAGGGAGATGGAATCAGGATTTGGCAGGTGAGCTAGGAGCCGTTCAAAGGAGGTGTTGGGCTGGCCTTGGAGAGTTCTAGAGACACGGATTTGGAAGTCATTAGGCTACAGGTGGTATTTAATCATGGGAATGAGTGAAGTCATCTAGGGGAGAGGGAGGGGACCCCAGGACTAGGCCCTGGGAAACCCCAACATTCAGGTGGCAACAAGCATTGGTGAAACTGGAAAAGGACTCAGAGAAGCAGTGGCCAGAGCGCTGCTCAGGAGAGAACAATGTCATGGAAAAGAAGAGAGTGTCCCAAGAGGAAGGAGCATCAACTCTGTTAGAGGTTCCTGAAGTGAAGTGACGTGACAGAGCTGACTCTGGATTTGGCAGCCTAGAGGACAGAATGATCTAGACCGAGGAGCATCTGTGGAGCAGTGGGCGGATGTCAGAGCGGTAAGGTTTTAACTTTGTTGTTGTTGTTATTATTGTTTTCATTTTAAAACATTTATTTTTTTTGTTTCTAGAAATTTAAAGTTTTGCAATGGAAAGCAAGAGACATTCAAGTTAAAATGTAATTCAACAATCACCAGCTCCTCTCTCCAGATTTTATCCATACCCTCTCCCCATTCTGATTCTTTTGAAGCTAATCTGAGGCAGGTCACCTCATTTGTAAATCTTTTATGCAAATACCTATTAAAAGAAAAGGATTTTAAAAAAACCAGAATTTCTTATTTAGATTGCAATATAATTGACATAGAGCTTTGTATTAGTGTCAGGTTGTGCAATGTAATGACTTGATAGATGTCTATGTTGGGAAATGTTAGCCAGAGTAAGTTTAGTTAACATTCACTATAGACATAATCATAATAGACAATTTTTTTGTTCAGTTGAGAACTTTTAAGATTTCTCTGGGCAATTTTCAAATAAAGCAGGACTGTTCACCATAGTAACTCTGCTGATGTTACATCCGGGCCTATTCCTCTTGTAACTGCAATTTTACCTTTTGATCACTGTCACCATTTTACCCATCCTCATAATAACTTCTTATTATCAGTGCTTACATTTCCCTAATTATCATATGTATTATTTAACTAAATTTTTTTTTTTTTACAGTTGCTTTCTTTGAATCAGCATCCAAAAAAAGCCACAGGTTATTCTTGGTAGATAAGTCTCTCAAGTCTGTTTAAACTACAGATTCCTACCCTTCTTTTTTTTTTCTTCTTTATTTGTAAAGAAACAGATGTTTTTTCCTTCAGATATTTCCTAAATTTAGAATCATGCTGATTGCATTGCTGGGGTGCCAGTTAATGAGTTCCTTTATCTCCTTTTGTTTTCTAAAAATTGTAGTTAGACATAAAGGTTTGCTGTGAATCAGATTCAAGTTTTTGTTAAGAATATCTCATAGGTGGTGATGTATCCTTTCATCAGGAAGGATGGAACCTACATTTGTTTCTCTAAAATTAATAGCTCTGAATGATCAGGATCTCATTTTGGATTAACAAAATGATGCTGTGCTATTATTTCTTCCTCATTTACCTAATTAGTTCCCTTGATCCATATTTGCAAAGAGAATCAGATTGAATGCTTATTTATTTTTCTACAGTTTTCAGAATAATCGATTCATATCAACTATTTTGTTAACCTGAAGTTGAGTTCACATAAAAATGGCAGGTTAAAATTTTGATCTGATTCTTTCCCTTTAGTTGGTGGTTTTCAGAAAAACAAATTTGTTCCTTTGAATTCTCTAAAGGTGGTAAATGTGTATATATATTTTTCCATCTCTCTCATCTTTTCCTCTTTTTTCAAGCACCTGTAAAAACTTATGAATTTTATCATTATAAGTTAGCTTTTACAGATCTTTTCTGAAGAGCAGATTTTTATAGAAAGAAGTGGGACTGATTTTACATTTATGGAACATCCATTAGATGCTGTGTTAGGTTCTTTCACCTGCACTAGATTATTTACTCTTCCTGGCAGTTTTGGAAGGTGGATGCTCTGATCCCTATTTTTTACAGAAGAAGAGACACATATTAGTCCAAAGTCAAACAGCTCCTCAGTGGCCAAGTTCATATATTTCTGAGCCACAAGGCATCACAGGTTTTCTGATTGAGATCTGAGTCCCTTACTAGGGCCACTAATTGATTACCTCTTCACCTCCCCCTCACTTTTGCCTGCTGCTGGATATCTGATTCTACCAGTTTGGGGCTATTATTCAGCACACATTCTCCCAACATTTAACTGTTCTTGCTCTCAGTTTCTTCACTTTCATACTTGTATTGTAAGCAGTTCTTAGGGACAAGGATACACATAGCCTTTTCTTATTGTTAAACACATTTTTTTTTATTACAAAGTTTATTTTTACATCATTTTGCACATTTTTTTTTCCATCTCGATTGTAATCCCCGCGGGTTTCCCATCACCAGATCACCCCTGTGCCACCACCCTAGTCCCGTGCATTTCCCTCCCTTCCCCCCCCCATTTTTGATCCCATTCCCCACTCCGCCCCCACAGAATGTCTCTGGTATATGGTTGTTCATTATTTTTGTTATTTTCTCGCCTGGTCCATTATACTCCTGCTATGAGTGAAACCATCCGGTAATTTTCTTTTTCTTTCTGGCTTATCTCACTCAGCATGATCTTTTCCAGCTCCATCCAAGTTGCTGCAAAAGACATGTGTTTCTCTTTTTTGGTTGCTGAGTAATATTCCATTGTATATTTGTACCACATCTTTTTTATCCAGTCATCTACTTTTGGGCATTTGGGCTGCTTCCATGGTTAAACACATTTTTATTATATTCACATATATGACTTTAACTACATGTAGACATCACATTATGCATTATTATTGAGATTTTTAATGAGATCTTTGTAGAATTATCTGTAACTGTAGAGAGAATACACAATGATCCCTTTGCCACTTTACCTAGTTTCTCTCAACGGTAACATATTGCAAAAACTAACAACTGTTTAACCTCACAACCAGGGCATGGACATTGATGATATCTTATTCAGGTTTTCTTATACTCATTTCCATGTGCCTGTGTCATTCTATACAACTTTATCACATGCTTAGTTCACGTTCTCACCACCACCAAGATGCTAATTAGTTCCATCACCACCAGGCTCCCTCGGTGTTGTTCTTTTATAACCATCTTCTTCCTACCTTCTTCCACCCCATCCCAGCCTGCTGACAGCCACTAATCTATGCTTATTTTTTTAAATGTCATTTCAAAATATTTTATAAATGGAATCATACAATATATAACCCTTTTATCCCCAATCAGCATAAGTAAATCCTGGGAGATTCATCCAAGTTATTGCAAGTTATCAAGTAGTAGTTCAGTTCTTTTGATTGCTGAGCCGTATTCCAAACTGTGGCTGTGCCACCATGCTTTAGTCATTTGCCTGCAGGAGGACATATGATTCCACCAGCTTTGGGCTATTAGTGAGGCTGCTTTGAACATACATATATAAGTTTGTGTATGAAATTTAAGGTTGAAGTTTGCTGGGATAAATGCCCAGCAGTGCAATTCCTGAGTCATCTGGAAATTGCATGTTTGCTTTTATAAGAAACTGCAGAAATGTTTTCCAGAATGATTGTTACTGTTGTTGTTTTTTTTAAAGATGTATTTACTTATGCATCCAGAACTGGGTTGCAGGCCAGAGGTATGGGAGTGAAAGGATTCGCCAGAGACAAAGTGGGAAGCAGAACAGACAGATGTACTGAAATACAGTGCTGAGGGGAACAGCAGGCGGGTCAGGAGAGATCTGCCACACCATAAGGGTTACCTCCCTGGCTGGGGATCGAACTCATGTTTCAGTGGCTGTGGTTGCTTCGTTGTGCTGTGACTTAACCTGTTGCGCCATCAGGGAGGGCTCTGTTACTGCTTTTTAAGAAGAGCATGTTTATGTGTGAAGAGAGAGTTTAGATTGCAGGAATTAGGTCCTTTTTAAGGGGAAGAGAGGGTGGGCATGAGAGCGCCTGTGGAGTGTTTAGCTGGTCTTTGGAGGGGAGAGGCACAGCATGTGGGAGAAATTTAGATTTGCATGTTGTGATAGGAATGAGAGGGAGTGCCCCCTTTCTCCTGTATCCTCAGAAACACAAAAGGCTAGGTTATCAGCTAAGATGAGAGTGGTAGAGGTTTTACAGAAAGGGAATAGCTATAAAAGTCATCTCAGAGAATGCAAAAGCAAATGTAGTAGAAAGTGCCAGGCAGTGTTCAGAACCCTTTTGAAGCTAGGGTCATGAACATGAAGTGAAGATAATGTGCCTGGTGGTGTCATTTTATACCAGCAAGAGCACTGAGAAGACAAATGGTGGATTTATTCAAAGTAGGTTTTGCCAGGCAAGTACCAAGGGAAGAGAAGAGCAAGATGGGTGATGGAAATGAAACCAAATAAGAAGGGACATGAAGACGAGGGCTAATGAATGGGGAGAAGTCAGTGAGGTCCAGGGAATGGAGGCCATGATGCAGGTCACAAAGAGTCGTAGAGGGGGAAAATAAAAGAATTGTGGAGGGAGCTTCGTTAAGGAAACATTTGTGGTTGGAGAAGTTACATATTGGAACACAGGTGGGTTTGGTGTAAACAAAGTTGAGGGTATAATGACAGGATGGGCCACTCCTATGGAGTGTGGAAAATATCCCTAGAAACAAAAAGGTCAAAGATGTGCGAGGAGGATGTCCCAGAAGCTCTCATGTGGATGTTGAGCGCACTGTATATAACACAATTTAGGGTGGAGAGAGGCAGGGAGTCAAGAACTCAATGATGGACTTTGGCAGGGAGGTTGGTTGATGACATCAGCCAAGATGGTATGCCCAGATGGTGAAGCTTCAAAGCAATAGGGCTGCTTTTGCAGGAGGAAAGGGAAGCACTGGTTTAGAAATGCCATTGGAGGGATATATTTACCCACTTCCTGACCCTGAAGTGGATGGGCCTGAGAGAAAAATAGCATTCATGTAAGAGGGCTGCTAAAGACACCGTGTCCTGAGAGGTCACCCAGATGCTCCCCACTCACAGCTTCCAAGACTCACAGCTCTCAGACACAGCAAAAATGTTCGGCTCTATAGAGATGAGGGCACAACAAGTCTTTGCAGTTTTCCAGAGCTTCCTGGAAAGAATGGCAACAACTATAAACTCTCTAATAGCGGGTTCCTAACCTTCATGAATACGGAACCACTACCTTCACAAAGAAACAGAAGAAGCCTGGCGTCCTTGACTGCATGATAAATAAACTGAAACTTAACTTTGAAGGACAGCTGGATTTTCAACAATTTCTTAATCTTATTGGTGGCTTGACCATAGTTTGCCATGGCCCTATATTAGGTCTAACTGTTGCCAGAAGTGAATCTGAGGCACCTGTAGGCCTGGCCTCCACACCTGCTCCTTTCCTTACAGCTTCCAGTCATCGTCCTTTCTTCACAGCCCACACTTTCCCAGAGCCAGCGCGCGCAATACTCTACACGGGTCACTCCTGGTGGTAATAAAACAATGTGTGTGTGTTTTTTTTAAAGATTTATTTGTGCATACAAAACTGGGGTACAGGCCAGAGGCTCAGGGGCGGTGAGAAGCTTCACCAGAGACAGAGTGGGGAGCAGAATAGGCAGATCAACGAAGTACACTGCTGAGGGGAGCAGCGGACGCCCAGGAGAGGTCTGCTGCGCCATGTGGTCTCCTCCAGGGAAAGCGGGAATTGAACTCTTGCGGAAGTGGCTTTAGCTTCTCAGTGCTGTGCTTTAACCCGCTGCGCCACCAGGGAGGACCAAAACAATGTTGTTTTTAAACACACACACACACACACACACACACACACACACACGCACGCACGCGCACGCACGCACACACACACACAGCGGTAGCCCTAGGAGAGAGCTAGGTTTTGGGAGGTAAAGGCAGCATCTTGAGTGAAGGCTGAGAATATGGAAGAATTTGTTGTTCACAGGTTGCAGAGGGCACACAGGTTGCAGAGGGCACACAGAAGGTGTGGCCAGGGACAGAGTTGGTGCAGTGTGAGAACAAGAATGAAGATGATACCAAATGAGAAGGAGTGGAACCAGAGGTGGTGACTAGGGTAATAGAGATGGGGGATGAAGGGACACAGTGCTGAATAGAACTCTCTGTAAGGATGGAAAATCTGGACTGTGCAGTGCAGTAGCCACCAACTACATGTGACTGTGAAGCACAAGAAATATGGCTAATGGGACTGAGGAACAATATTCTTAACTTGTTTTAATAATTTTAGAATTAAACAGCCACTCATGCCTAGTGGCTATCAGATGGAACAGCACAGGTTACAGGAAGATGTTTCCCCAGTTGTGTGAATTTTTCACTCGCTGGCTCTGCGGTGTGGTGACTGCTTCAACTAGCAAGGTGCAGAGACCTCTACATTCCTCTACCCTGTGAATCCAGACAAAGCATAGGGTTGGACAACTTTGCTGCCAAATTCTAACTCTCCCACTAACCAGCTTTTAATCAGAGCAGATAAATGAACTTTACCTGGCAGATATAGGTCCACAATTAATATTAGTTGGCAGAAAACTCCCTGAGGTTACTCTTTTCATCTATAAAATGGAAGTGAGACTATAATAAGGAAGTGAGAAGTTCTAAAAATAAGTCATTGAGCATGATGCTCAATGAATGGTTGCTACAAAGTGAATTCTCACTACTACTGACTGATTGCTTAAAAACTATCCTTCAGGCCCTCCCTGGTGACGCAGCGGGTTAAAGCACAGCACTGAGAAGCTAAAGCCACTTCTGCATGAGTTCGATTCCTGCCTGCTCCGGAGGTGACCACATGGCGTGGCACCTCTCCTGACCCACCCGCTGCTCCCCTCAGCAGTGTACTTTGTCAGTCTGACTGGTCTGCTCCCTACTCTGTCTCTGGTGAAGCCTCTCGCCGCCCCTGAGCCTCTGGCCTGTACCTCAGTTCTGTATGCACAAATAAATAAATCTTAAGGAAAAAAAAAAACTATCCTTCAGGCTAAAGGGTTCCTGCCCAGATGATCTGGCAGAAATAAGCTATCCAGCCTCCCTTTGGGCACCTGGAGGACTTCCCAGGTCTCTGGGACACTGAGATAGGTAGGTCATAGTGGAATTTAATTGTTCAGTTCTGCTGTATACTAATATAAGGACATACCTGGCTTGAACTTGGGAGAGCATGTAGGAATTACCAGAGGGACATGATGGAATATGTAAAATGGGCCAGCGTATGGGATCAGCTTTGCTTAAGTCCCTACTGGTGATTGTGGCAGTTTAGTATTATTTACCACTTCAATTTTTGCTAAAAAAAAAAAAGTTTTTGTTTTGCAGCTGAAACCTTTGTTTTATCCCTGCCCCATCATTTAAAAATTAAAAGTATGTTTTTGAAGTAGAATAATTGAGTCCTGAGATGGCTCTACTGTGGGACATTTGTGATTTGGGACCATTATGAACTCCAGGGTCATAATGACCTCTGATGTGGGGTGATTGTGACAACCCTTTCTGTGAAGATATTTCTAATTCCCTAGTTACTTTCTCTGTGGCTTTCCTCAGGTTGAACATTTAATTATCTCATATTGTGATGGCTCTCTGTGTCTTTCCCTTTGACCAGATTGTGATATCCAAGGTAGGGACTTTCTCTAATTGATCACTGAGTGTTCCTAGATGTTAGCACATGCCTGAAGCATATAGTTAGTAGCTGCTCAGTGCTCATTTGTTCACTAAATAAGTGAATGGGATTTGACGGGACAGCAATCCACTGTGATCAGAGTATCATCTCTCTTTTTTGCAGTCTGGGTTGACTATAAACAGAGTTGGGAGCTTTGATGATTGTGTTGATGTGCTTATTAGTGTGGCCTGCAACCAGTGATTGTTACCTCTTGGCATTGACCTTTGATAAGGACCAGTGAATGCAGGTGACTGTGAACTAGTAATCTTGTTATTGTGGTCTAAACTGGTTGTGAATAAATTAGGGATGGTGCCTTCCACCATTGCTGCCAGGTTGTTAGGGGAGGTACCGTGTAACTTGCCATGCATAACTATGGGCAGAGTTGAGCCACCATTTGGCTAAAAGGTGACTCAGTTCCTGACCTACAGAGACTGGGCTTCACATGACACCAGCCGGTGTTAGGGTGTTAGGCCTTGACCATTGGTCTGAGATGCATCTTCCTGGTGCAAGATTGTTGATTTTAGCTGATAGCTGAGGTTACTGACCTGCATTATAAACAGTAAATAAGGGCATGGACTGAGTCTGGGAATGGGGCTAATTCATGTGTATTACTCAGATTTCGATTTCATTTTGTTTAATAAAGTATCTTCCCAGAGCATGACACAACCCTGTTTGTCTGTGCTCAAACTAGAGAGGAGGACGAGATCGGATCAATGCTCCGCAAACTTTACATAAAATTTAGTATAGTTCAAACCACGCGCTTAGCCTCAGCCAAGGCCAAGGTCTCTCTGCCACAGACCCCCCAAAGCGACAACTGATTCTGAACTCAGCTCCACGCCGCAGACCCCACCCCCAAAGCCCCCACCCCCGGCCCTGGTGCGCTTGCGTGGAGGCGGGGCGGTGCTTTGCCCTTTGTTGTGGGGCCCAGTTTCCCAGGACACCGCGCGGCACCGGGGTGGGGCTATGCAGATTAGCCGCCGGGGGCGGGGCGGTTGCAGCGGCGGCGGCCGGGGAGGGTCAGTTGGAGGCAGGCGCTCGCTGAGGCAGGAGGAGGGCTCTGGGCCCGCGGCCTGACAGGGACTTAGCCCGCAGAGATCGGCCCCGCGCGCGCGACCCCACACCCACCCACTCATCCACCTACCCACTCCCTGCGCCGCCTCCTCCCACCCTGAGCAGAGCCGCCGAGGATGATAAACACCCAGGACAGGTAACGGCCCGGCCCAGGCTCCCCGCCCCCATCCTCCCCTCAGCTGCTCCAGAGGCCTCCCCCCATCATCCAGCCTTCCTCGCCCTCCCCCACCCCCCGCCGCCATTGGGTCCCTTCCCCACTTAAGCTTCTGCGGACGGAGCCCTAGCCCTGCTCGGACTGGGCCTCCTTCCGTCCTTAGCCCCCTCCCTCCAGCCCGGCCCATCCCCCTCATCCGGGCCTCCTCCTCGGTAAAGCCCCCACAAACCCGGATCCAACCTTCCAGTCAAGTCTTTTCTCCACAGCCCTGCCGAACGGTGCCCTAGTCCCCAAACTCGGCTTCCTCCTTCATCTCGCTTCTCCAAATCGTATCTCGTCTCCACCAAATCTTTCTTCCACCCTTAAGCCTCTTAACCTTTCCCTTTGAGTCCCTTCCTTAATTCAGATTGCACCCTGCAGTCAGACCCCTCTCCGCCCCCCCACCTCGGTCAGGCTCCATTTTTCAGTTCTCAACTGAACCCTTTGCCCCCTCCCATCACCCTTCCCCCACTCTCCTCAGGCCTCCTGCCGTGCAGGGATACCCAGCCCCCTCCCCGTGCTCCTGCACTCCGGCTTGATGCTTTCCCTCCCTTCCCCAACACCTCTTGTCCAGTTAGACCTTATTTTCGGTCTCTCCCAAACTCATTACTTTTATTCTTCAAACATTCTGTACTTGACACCCATTCTCCATCCCAGTCCCCTAATGAGGTCCCCCCAACACTCTTATAAACACGTCTGCCCTTTAAACACTTGTCTTGGTTTTTACACCTCTGATCTTCAGTGAGCCTCATCTTTAGGTTACAGAGCTCAGCCCACCCCACTCCTAAGGAAGGCCTACCCTCCTTCCCTGTAATCCCAGTGACTTCCAGTTAGGCTCCATACTTTGGACATTGGGACTTTTTGCAAGTTTCTGTCTTCAAAACCTTATGCCATTAACTGGAAAGGTTACACATTTTCTCGAAGCTAAGCACTAGAGTCTCTTAAACTGCCCTGCCCAAAGAGGCATAATTCAACAGTCAGTTGTCTTTCTCTGCCTGTTCTCTTTTTCTCCAAGGATTCCTCGTTATTCACCTCTCTCTCAAACATACCCTGTGTTTAATCTTCCCCAGACTCTTCTTTCTACTGTTTCATCATTTCCTGATTCCCCAATTTTTAACCCCATTTGTTTTTTATACATCAGAATGGCTGCCATTTATAATTTAGGGCTGATTCTCTAACTCATTTTTTCCCCTCGACCTGTTGCTGCCCCTTCCAAACTGAGTCTGAAACTCATTAGTTCCTCACACCAGGCTCTTTGTCCCCTGATTTGGCCTTATGGCCTCTGCCCTTCAGTTGGGCCTCATTTTGCAAGCATATCCATTCTCTGCAAAACCTTAAATTGTGTCATGGTCTACTCAAAACCAGATTTTAGTTCCTCTTACAATAAGGTAGCCTTCCTTAATTGCTTTTCTTTGCAATTGGCTCTAAATTCTCATCTCGATTCTTCCTAAACTTGGGCTCCCTTCTCACTAAAATATCCCTTTCTGTTTTGTGTGCTTTTAGCAGCCCTATTATTAAATATTCAGCTGGGTTTTGAGCTTTTCCCAAATCTCAGTATTTCCTACCCTGGCTGCACATTTGAAAAATCAGTCACCTGGATTCCCCCCTTTAAGGATCTGGTATAATTGGCCCAGGGTAGGGTCTGGTTATTAGTGTATCTTCTAAAAGCTCCCCAGATAATTCTAATGCGCAGCCAGGGTTGAGAAACACTGCCTCCCCTCTCCATAGAAGATCCTATCATGTTCCTTTTTGTGGGTGGCAGCCCTTTCTCCACTCTTGAGGGATATCGTGGTCTTTCTTTCCTAGGTACTATTCAAAATACGCAAGAGTGCCACAACAGCCTCAATCCCCAATGAATAGCTATTTTCTTCTCTTAATTCTCAAACTCTTACCCAGTCCCACATCTCCATTTCTTCCCCATATGCAGAAAGAAAATTGCTCCTTTCCTAGTTAGGCACCTATTTGACCCACTGTTCCCACGTCCCAAGTCCTTTTTTTATACCAGCAGTCCCACTCTGCTGTTAAATTTTCCTTTTCTGAGACTCTCAATGTCTGCCTCCCTTGGTAATCCCTGCTTTTACTCCCATCTTCTCAAACCCAGCCCCTCTGGAGCTGAGGAGGTGAGGGTGGATTTATATACTTGAATGGTGCTGGATGCAGAGGTGGTGGTGTGGTAAAGGCTGTGTCTGCTGAGACTAGGCAGCAGGTGTGAGAGGGGGCTGGATGAGAATTAAGGGGTGGAGGGCAGGACAGACCCAGGAAAGATCAAGAGCTGGATGTGAGGGCAGGACAGACCCAGGAAAGATCAAGAGCTGGATGTGAGATGGATTTCCCCTTGTTACTGTTTTTATCGCAACAGTGTTGGAGAGTGGTATGGTCTCGGGCCAACTGAGCTGTTCTAGATAGCAGGGCCTTTACTGAGCCCTGAGAGTTGAGCACTTGGGAACAGCTTCACCAACAGTGAGGTTGAGAGGCCCAAGTTTTAGTTCTTACTTAGCCAGTGTGCTTACTTATAAAAAGAGAGGGTTGGGTTTGCTTAACCTGATGGTTCCTTCCAGCTTTGTAAGTGGCAAAACAGGCTTGCATGTCTCCAGGGCCCTTGCTTAGTGTGCTAGTAATTTGAGGGACTTGGCTGTGTGAAAGGCAGGTGGAGGGAGGAGCCAGCTGGCCTGCCAGGGCCTGGGCTGGAGCAAGGCCTTGATCAGGCTCCTCCACTTCGGCCTGGGGGTGGGGTGTTGTGTGCACGGTGTCTGGTTTCCTTGAGTTATGGCAATTCCGTTTCCATAATATGTTTCCCAGCCTCCTGGCCGCCCTAACTTTTGAAAGGAATCCTGGTTGAGCCCTAACTAAGGATTCCTCTAAGAGCCGGATGTTCTTAGTCTTGTTCTTGGCATTTTGTGTCAGCAGAGGGGGGAGCTGGCTGGGAGTTTAGTTCCTATTGGTTGGGGGATGGGCTTTCCAGCTTCCCTGGCTCCAGTGAAATGCTGAAGAGGTGGAGGCTTGGTTTCCTGGAAGAAATTGTTGCAGAGGAGCCGGCAGTTTGTTTTGAAAACAAGGCTCTTCCTTTCCAGTTTTGTTCTGATTAGTATTTCCAAAATGCCAAAATTCCCGATGGTGGGGTAGGGAAGAAGACACAAATATAAGCACTTTTATTATGGGTTTTGAACACCCATAATACATTTAAATTTAAGGAAATCAAACTTCGTGGCCTTTATGTCCTGGATGTGCAGGGCCTGGAAGATAGTTTCTGTCCAGGGCTTGATTCATGCCGTGTGACAGTACAGTATGCAGAGAAGAGCTCACTCTGGCTTGATAGCAGTTTTACAGTAGTCTTTGTGATGAGCTTTAGTTTTGTCGGTGGATTTTGGGGAGAATGGTGGACAAGGTTCAGGACACATTAGAGCATCTTCATGGAATGATTTCCAGGTTATGGGAATGTGTGTGCTTCCCCTAAATTTGTTTCGATTATTCCTTATTTACTGGCATGGTGGCTAGTTAAGTAGGGGAATGGTATGGGAGAGCAAGTTTTCCTATGATGTGCCTTTAAATTCATTGGGGAGGCTGGCGAGAGAAAAGGGAAAGAGAACACCACTTCTTAGTATAGTCAGGAATCCCCCCAAATTGGAGGTATACTTCAGAAAGCAGTGTGAACTAATAATAGTAATTCTTCACTCTGCCAAGAAATCCAAATGTAGTCTCAGAGTTGCTTAGAAATGTAAAAAGGGGCACTGAAGAGTGGAGTAGAGAGATGTTACATATGTGCATTTCTAGAAAAAAAAAAGTATTTCAGCTCAGCTTAAAATACATGCAGTGTTTATTCAAGTTGATGCCATGATTTATTTGTAAGGCTGTGAAGCCTAATTGAAAGCTATAACTAGGAATGGCCTAGTTGGTAAGCAAGAATTTTATTACTTGACGTGAACAAAACAGGTAGTTTCCTACTAGCAGCAGCAGCAGCAGCAGAATAAAAAGGCTTTGTGTGAGATAAGGCTTTGTATAAGATAGAACATTTCCTAGGGCTTTGATACTATATAAACAATGAAGTAATTCTTATCCTGGGAAGAGGCTGGGACTGGATGTGCTTACTAAACAGACGAGATTGAGGTACTTGAACTGTAAAATTGAGTTTTTATTTTAAAGTATGATTACCTAGCTATCCAGCTACCCCTAGTAGCCTTTATCAGAAGATGTACCAGTATCAGCTGTATATTAAGTAAACCTCAGAGGCGCAGATATTTTAGTTAACACTGTAAGAGTGTTTCTTATGAAGAGTCAACCAAAATCTAGTTTGACTTTCAGTCTGTGATTCAGAGTGGTGATGTCATTTTCTTTATAATTATGCTTAGCAAGTAGACTCCCTTTGGCACATGAGCAACCCTAGTGAAATGACTTATGGCTGGCATCTGACCAGGACCCCTTCGCATGTGGAAAGGCAGCTTACCGCAGAAAATCAGCCTCTGTGGTCACTTTAAACTGAAGGTGGCCATCACTCCCACCTTTCATTCTATTTCTTTTTAGCCTTGTGTGATGGCAGCCCTGGATTGGTCCCTCAGGGTAGTGATTAGTCATCATATGTTCCTAGAGTAAAATATGCCTGCGTGAGGGAAGTCACGGCACCCTAGAGAGAGTTCTGTGAAGCTGGATCTGAGGCAGGAGTGGGTCGAAAGAGGTTTTACAAAGAGGTAAAAGAATGTAGACTGCTGGGAATGTGATTTTTGTGTTTTTTTCAGTTGATACCACAAGGTAGAAAATATCAAGTCTGTCTCACCCTCTTCGGCAGGTAATGGAAACCAGAGAGAAATGGTGCAGACTTGAACAAGCTCAGGCCACTGAATCAAATGAAACATGATCAAAAAGTATATGAAGGAGAATATGAAGTCAGGTAGTTGTTAGATTTAGCAGAATGGAACTCAGCCATGGAATTGCTTTTATGTCACACTGTCTATCCTGTTTTGAGCGAACTAAATATAAAAATCAAAACTGACATAGTTCACTGGAAGTGACTCCTTAACAGGAGAACTTTTACTTGTATCAAGAGATTTAAGGTTACTTCCTTTAAAAATAATAAATACCCTAGAGATTTAAAAATAGGATTTGAATTATAAATATTTGATTTGCCAACAACCTTCTCCAGGAATACATCTGCTGCATCCACTGCCTGTCTTGAGCCAGTACATGAAATTATAACCTGCTAAGGACAATTCAGACAGCAGTTTCAGAGAATGCTTTTTATTAGAGGCAGCAGGATGTACTATGTCAGCAGCACTCATGTATCCTGAGGAGTGTCTCCAAGGGCATGTCCAGTAACAACTGAGAAAATAAAAGGCACTAACATCAGTCTGATCTCCCTTCTCTCTTACGAATTGAATGCTGGATACCTGACACCCCCATTTCCAGCCGTGGTATGCTTTTTTTCCTTCTCCAAAAGCAGGACCAGCCCAGCTAGATGTTTGGGTTCAATCTGATAGATGTGATTCTCCTTAATCAGCCTGATCTTTTCAGCCTCTAGACTGAGCTTCTTAAATCACCTTCATGGTGGTAGTGATTGAACTATGACGGTCCCTTACCCCCCATGGAGTGAGCAGGATGTGAGGAAGAAATGGAAAAAAGCCAGGCCCTTGAGTCAGTAGAAACTGAACTAAATATGAAACTTGAACTAAAGATCCAACATGGCTTGGATCTTGCCACAGAGATATTTGGGTTTAGAAGCTACTTTTTCCTCCAGGATTCACTGTTGGGGTTGGTGGCTTATTTTGCCATAATACAATTTTGAACACAAAAGACAATACCAGAAGAGATCATTACCGGGCAGTTCCATACCCCCCTTTTTTTCAACTATCGCCTGTGTACCCATCTGTCTTCTGGCTTTAGAAATGACAGGTCAAGTTTTCTGAGAGAAACAATTTGCCATTCATTGCCTGTAACTAAAAATAGATCCATTATGATGATGGATGATGAAGAGTATTATTGATTGTGATCTGTGTCTACTAAGCTTATTCCAAACCCCACAATTTTTTCTTAGGAAACTTGAACTGGAGCCCAGGTTCAAATGAGACACCCCTTCATGTCCTCCCTTCCCCCCCAACAAAATTCTCATGCTGATTTTGAGGGGGAGGAGGCAAGAGCCTGCAGGATTACAAGTTTGTGTGTGGTGACGTAATGATTTGTTACCATGGAACAGGCTTCCTGCATTTATTTAAAGAGCAGTGAAATATCATACGCTCATAGATTGGTGTTGGACACAGGGCAGGCCCTAGGGATTATTTCTAGGAAGACAAAGGAGATTTAAAAAAAGAAAATCACTTTATTTTAATCTTTTAGCAGTTCGGCCCCTTTGTTTCTGCCATTTGCAAGTAAAAACAAGCTCAGAATCGAGAAGGTGGTTGGACGCAGATTAGGAGTTGAATGTAGTTTTCCCGTCTAAAGACCATTGAGGAATAATTCCTCTGAAAATAGGAGTCTGAAGTTAAGTGAGTTAGCACCAGAATTCTAGTTCTACAAGTGTTTGTTTTGTGACTCCAAGCAGTTCTGGTGAACAAGGCTTTATCTCACCTGTCTAACCCAGGAATGCTTTACCCTGCTTCTTGGAGTAGTGCCACTGACACAACAAAGCCAGCCTCTCTAGTCGCCCAGTCTGCCTGGTGCTCATTCAGGACCCTTAACAGAGGCGCCAGGGAATGGGGAGGGAACACGTGGGGGGGGGGTGTGCGTGCCTTTGGGGAAACTCCCATCCTTGTCTTACTCTTTCCTGGCTTGGATGGTCTATTATTCTATCCCTTAATATTGGGATTAGACGGGGTGGGGATTATTAATGCCCACCGTCCCCAGTAGAAAATAAGTCTGGTTCTTGAAAACAGTACGGTTAGACCACTTGTTATGCTGTTGAGGCAAGTGTGGAAAATGAGGACACCCTGAGGCTTTCCAGAAGAGGCAGGTGGGACATGTGGTTATCACCCCCAGGGATTTATGCTCCTTCTGGTCCAGTGACACTGCTCTAGGAACTCCATCTATCCAGTGAAATTTCAGGCCCCTGGTTGAAATCTTTGAGAGAAAAATGAGGCGCCAAGTTAGAGCAGTGGTGGGTTTGAACTTAGCTCAACTGCAGTGTGCATACAGGTCCCATATACTGACTGGTCCTTTGGTTACTGTACCATTGCTATGTTAGGTGTGAGTTCTGTCACCCTAAGTGAGGAATCCAGATCTGGCCTGCTATTGCCATTAAAGCAAAAGACAGTGTGAAGAATAGTATCACACATTTTACAATGGGCTTTCAGAAAAAAAGGGCTTTGATTTACAGCATTTGCTGCTTTCTGTGGTGTAAATACTCCCCCCATGACTGATTTAGACTACTGACATGACTTCATTAAACATGTGGGAAGAGTCGTGTGAACTGGCTCCAGCACACTGTTGCAACATCCTCCCATGTATGTTACCACTGCATTCCAGCTGCCCTGAAGCTGATGTGTTGGGGCCATGGGACAGGCCTGTTGCTGAGTCATGGGATACATGCACAGACAGTTTACCTCTTTCCCTGCTTCACCTGTCCTTAGGCTCAGAAGTGAGCAGTGTTTCACCTAAGGAGCCACTGCATCAGATTTAAAGAGGATAGTGGAACACATTTGGAGCTCCTTTGGGTGTACCTCAAAATCATGGTGTCCAGTAAGGGAGATGATGGGTGGGTTGGGGGGAAGTACCTTTCACCCTTTGTAACCCATCTTACTTAACTTCCTTACTCAGGCCCCAGTCCATGTGTGTACCTTCCAGCGTCTCTACCCCATTCTGACCACATCCCTAATTCATAGGTAGTGTTGTTGAACCTGTGTTATTGCAGTGAAAGAATTTAAAGAGAATAGTAGTTTTGGAAACTGAAGGCAAAAGGACTGTGTTGTAGTAGGGTAGCCTTAAAATACTTGTTTAGGGAGAGCCAAGGCAGGGGCTGGAGTGGGATGCAGAGTTAAATCTGAAGTATTGGTGTTAACTGTCTCATCTGTTTCTTACAGTAGTATTTTGCCTTTGAGTAACTGTCCCCAGCTCCAGTGCTGCAGGCACATTGTTCCGGGGCCTCTGTGGTGCTCCTGATGCCCCTCACCCACTGTCGAAGATCCCCGGTGGGCGAGGGGGCGGCAGGGATCCTTCTCTCTCAGCTCTAATATATAAGGTAAGGAGGATTCTGGGGCGCAGGCTTGAAGTAGAGCCCTCTCAGACACCACTGAGCCACAGCTTATGGGCAGTAATCCCTTCGTAGCAACAAAGTGACTCTTAGGCCACAAAGGGATTGGGAAGGACCCTTTCAACTGAGACTTCTATGTATGTGGCTTTGGGGGGAAAAGCAGGATGCCAGCATCAGGCAAACACCTTGCCATCCTCTTCAGTTTGATGGTCAGGACTTCAGTGCCAGGTGAGGTGCTGCATGGGCAGGAGAATAGTGGGTGGGACGTGTGAGCACTTTCTGGTGCTGCGCCTCACTTTCTCCCAAGAAATACCAAGTGCTAGGAGGAGCATTTTGTCCTTTGTCCTCAATCCTAAGGCCATCCTTGGCCTTAGCGCCCTGATTGAGGCAGGACAGGGTAGTGTGGAGGTAAGTGGTTAAGGAGAGGGGCTGTGTGTCTCAATCATTACCCCTCCCCCCCTTACCCATAGTCACAGAGAACCCAGGGAATCTGCCCAAGAGTGATGGGCTGGAGCAGCCAGTTCTTTGCTGCCTTTTAGTCTGCTGTGGCTACAGCCCAGACAGTTGGTTTAACTTCTCTTAAGACTGGAGTTGAAGGGTAACAGGGCAGCTGAGTTCTAGGCCCTTGAAATTGTGCCTAGGGGAGCCCATCCGGAAGAAGAATAAGGGGCCCCAGTTGAGCCCATTATGCATCCTCCTTTGCTGGGGGTAGAGGGGGGGCCGGGAATGTTATTCACTCTGCCACATGTTAGCAGAAGCGCAGACCTTGAGTAGCTCAGATTTGAGATGGAGATATTAGAGCTCTCAAGGTTGTGTTGTGACTGAAAAATGGGAAAACACCTTGCAGAGTACTTGGTACTAGGACACATAACTATTTTACTTTCCATCACACTGACTCTGGCCACCATCAGCTGGTCTTGGAGCTCAGTGGTGATGGCTCTATTTAGCTACACACAGCAGCAAGTTTCCAGCATGATCTTGGTCCTGTGCTACTCCGCGACTGGCACAAGAGAACACCCAGCACCACACAGGTTAGGGAGTCTATGATGTGGCCAGACACAGTAGTGACCTGGTCCTTTGGCCCTTTCTCCTCCCAGGACGAGAAGCTCACTGTGACCCAGGACCTCCCTGTGAACGATGGAAAACCTCACATCGTTCACTTCCAGTATGAGGTCACAGAGGTGAAGGTCTCTTCCTGGGATGCAGTCCTGTCCAGCCAGAGCCTGTTTGTAGAAATCCCAGATGGATTATTAGCTGATGGGAGCAAAGAAGGGTAAGGAACAAGTGCTGGATAAGTGGAAGGAGCAAATGGTGAAGGAGGTCTTGTTTTAGGGAAGAACATAGGTTTACTGGGTAACCGATGAGTGGGGAAGTCTTTGCCTTCTCCCCTAGCTTTAGGCTTCCCAAGCTGATACCATTTTGTAAGTGGTTATTTTTAGCCAGTAAAACAGGCCTGCTCTGGGTTATAATTAAAGCAGATCATTATCACATTAACCAAATCCCTGTCATTTAATCGCCCCATGGTTCACGCTTGCTGGCATACTCAACCCTCCTTGAGCCACTGTACTATGGTACAGGAAGCTCAGACATGGTGGGATTTCACTGGATGGGGCAAGGCCCTCCCAGCAGCCAGGTTTGCAAGAACAGTCTGAGGACGGGGTTCCCTTGAGCAGCTCCAGCCTCCTGTGGAAATCCTTTTAGACTGAGCCCAGAGTCCTGAGCAGTGCCCAGTGATCATTCTCAAACTCGGCAACCTTGGAGTATCCCGGAAAAACTGGGTTCTTTCTAGGGTCCATCCTTTCCATGGACTGCATTAGTTAGGCTGGTTAGTGTCAAATTTATGTTAAGAACTGCTGTTCTGGAGATAAGTCATTAACATTTTTCTTAAAGAGTTTGTGGCTTATTTTTCTGAACTCAGGGCTCCTGAGATTTTGATATAGCTTCTCTCTGGAGCTTCCTTGTTTGTAATGCTGGCTATAAGCCTCAGAGAAGTCTTTCTTTGGGAGGGTAGAAAGGAAATCTAGGAAGGTGGTGGTGGGCCTGACTTGTTTTCTTGGCTTCTTGCAGATTGTTAGCACTACTAGAGTTTGCTGAAGAGAAGATGAAAGTGAACTATGTCTTCATCTGCTTCAGGAAGGGCCGGGAAGACAGAGGTGAGGAGTCAAAGCAGCCTGAGACCTTTCTGGTTTCTCCTTCTTCCATCCCAACAGTAGGGGACTGAGGAGGAGAAAATGGGTTCCTATACAGCCAGGTGGCATGCTCCTGAGCTTGCTGCACCCCAGGAAATCCTGCTAAGGGAGTACCTGAAGGGTGTTTACTAGAGACCTAGTTCTTAATTATTCCACTGTTATTTGGGTTTTTTCCTGGATTTGAGCCTACCCTTGGGCTTCTTATCAGAAACCTTTATCCTCTTCTCTCCTGCAGCTCCTCTCCTGAAGACCTTCAGCTTCTTGGGCTTTGAGATTGTGCGTCCAGGCCATCCCTGTGTTCCCTCTCGGCCAGATGTGATGTTCATGGTTTATCCCCTGGACCAGAACTTGTCCGACGAGGACTAATGGTCATAAAGGATGCTTTGCCTAAAACTCACAGTGGGGAAAGAGGGGAAGTTAGGCAGCCCTGGGACAGAGGAGGGGGCTCCAAGCTGTCTAGGGAAGGATGGTGAGGGTTGCCTATTGTGTTCTCGGAGTTGACTCGTTGAAATTGTTTTCCATAAAGAACAGTATAAACATATTATTCACATGTAATCACCAATAGTAAATGAAGATGTTTATGAAATGGCATTAGAAGCTTTTTAAACTGCGCTGTGTGATGTGCTCTATCTAGCCTAGGGGAGGACGTTGCCCAGAATGGGGGGACCATCTGGGGCAAGGCCTGGAGGGCTGGTGGACAGCACTGTCAGGCTCAGATTCCCTGCTGTTGGGCTTTCTGTTTTGGTTTTTAAGACTTGTGTATTTTCTTTCCTTGCTTCCTGTCACCCATAGGCTTCTCAGCCCCTGGGCAGTGTCCTTGAGTTGTTTTTTGACACTCCACCTGGGCTTCTCTGTGTGCATTTGTCTGGCCTGGAGAAAGCAGGTCTGATCCCTCCTTCTTTACAGCTTAGTGTTATTCTGGCATTTGGTTAAGCTGGCTTACTCTGTTTAATGTTATCAATGCATTTTAAATAGGGACATTGAAGTTCACTCCCACCACCAGGGCTTTTTTTGAGGGTGCCTGGGCCTTAAAATCATTAGCCAAACTCCAGTTATCAAATCACAGCCAGGAGTTCTTGCTGTTGGCTGCAGGCCCAGGCCCCGATGTGTCTCCTTCCTAGGGTCACAGAGCAGAGGAAGAAGAGTAGCAACTCAGGGCCTGGGGGGTGAGGGGGAATCTGTTCTTAGGGACTGGACGCCTCTGCCTGGCTGAATATAAATAGTGCTGGCTCCCTCCAGCCCCCACCAGGTTCTGAGCAGTGCCTGAGACCCTGCTCCCCAGGACCTGGGGATGGGGCTGGGCATGTAGAAGTGGCCTGCCCTTTTCTGTTTTCATTGACCAGCTCCTAAGCAGCAGGAAAGGGGAGAGACCTAGACTGGGTAAGGGGGGTGGGGGTGTCAGGGAGGCAAGTGTGTTGTGTTACTGTGTCAATAAACTGATTTAAAGTTATGTCTTATCTGTAATTTATTCCTGTGCCAGGACCAGCTTTGTACCGTAATTGTCCTTTGAGTCTAGAGCCTAGCCTAATAGGGACGTGACGTGTCCTCAGGAGAAAGGCTGCAATGCACGAGGGCTCCTCGAGGCCCCTGGGGCCACATTATACTATAAAACATGGGGTTGCTAGGAGTCTGGGACATGCTGCCAGAGCCCCTAGAGACCACTGTACACGTTAGCCTCATCCAGAATATACTGTATATACCCAGGATCCATGCCCTTCTTAGTTCTTTCTTCGTCTAGGAGGCTGGTCCTGTAATGGTGGGGCTTTGCATGGAGCTGCCTGACAGTCCTGTTCCTGGAGGTATTTGAAGCAAACAGGTTGCATCTTCCTTTGGAAGATAGTTTTCTCCTTTTGGAGTCCAGTGCCCTAAGGCATGGCTGCCATTCCCCTTACATGTAACACCAGCCCGATAAGCTCTCAGAAGCACTCATGGGGCAGGAATCACCTTCACTTACCTTTAAAAAAAAAAAAAAAAGTTTCTTAATGGACTTACTAGTATTGTTCCTTTTGCTTCTGCTTCCCCCAGTCAAGCACTGTGCATGTTCTTCCACCTCCTGCAGCTTTGGGTCTGTCTTACTGTTAAGCTGTGGCTCTACTTGTTTTCTCTGCCACTTGGGCCCATTTTTACATTCTTCTCTAAGGAGCTTGTGTTTTCATTCACCCTGGGCCAAGTCATTGCCCTTGGTTGCCATCAGGTATTCATTCCTCCATTCCTCACCAGTAGGAGGAGGAGGTCTGACCTGGGCCTAACTGAAGTAGAGATCTAACTGAAGTAAGGGCTTGATGATGGCCTCCACTGCACAGGTAACCCCAGAGGCAGCCTAAAGGTAATGAAAAATTGGTGACTACAGTGAGCTATTTATAGCAGCGATTCACAGGAATGCTGACATTGGCCAGAGAAAGTTAGGATTCATTTGTCAAACTAAAACCCAAGGAACCCCCAAGATAGGAATAAAGAACCAAGACAGAATCTCAGTACTTCGGGTCCCCAGTCAGTAGCGTTAGACAGGCAACAGACGAGATTATGCTGCCACCTGCAGGTGGGTCTTCTAACAGCCACGGTAGGAGAGCTGAACCAGAAAACCCAGGCACTCATGATTCATTTCTCTTTCAAAAATAAACTTTCACTAGATGAAAGACCACTGACAGGAAAGAAATATGGTATCCAAAAAGTTGCGCTCCAATTAAAAAAGCAACTTAGAAGGTGGAGTGCTGTGGGGGAGGAGGTTTAGGGGAGATAATGTGAAAGGCAAAACTAAGTCTAAATTTAAGAACAGGGACATTAAAAACTTTATTCAATAAATACAACAAATAATTTAAAAATATACTTCAATTCCAAAGCCAATTAAGAAAAGGAAGTAGAAGAGGGGAGAGGTGGGGGAGGAAATCAGTGAAATAGAGTAGGAACAATGGTTGGTTTGGGTGTGTTTCAGAATGTACCATCCCTTTGAAGTTCTGACAAATGCTCTTGACCCATAAATCCTTAGCCCTTGTTTGGATGAGGGGAGCCACAGGAATCCAGCAGCCAGGAATGATTCTTGGGGCTCTGGATAAGAGCACTCTGGAGGTTGGAATCTGAGGGTAGTGTTAGGGGATAGTTTCCCACTCATTTCTAACAACCATCCGTTCTAACTCCCAGGCAGGTTTAAGTAGTGCAAACTCTTAGGCACAGAGATCCCAGCTGCATAGTTTAGGTGAGTGTCCAAAGCCAGGGCCTTTGGGAGACACATCCCAGAGGACCCAGGGGTCCAAGCCACTTCGGTGAATGGGGATCTAAGGGTGAAAAGAGGAGGGACCAGGGTACCGGATAAAACTCCTGGGTGAGCTGGTGGCCAAGCTGGAAAACACTGCTGGGCAGGTGATCTGTCCCTGGATTCAATAGCTTGCCATCAGCCAGGGAAGGAGGAGCTGAGGCTGCATGTGGAGCAGGACCAGGGAGATGAGGAAAGCTGAGGGAGAAGGGAATGTGGGGAGGAAGGAGGAGGCAGCTCAGCAGCAAACTCCAGGAGAAATAACCAGCAGCCCTCACAGATTTGTGATTGTCTCTTAAAAAGATTTATTTTCTCTTCTTGCCTGAATGTACAAAGGCAAAAAGAGTACAGTTTGTATATATATATATTTATATATATATATAAAAAAACAAGGAACTTGGTAATGTACACTTTACAGAAGGGAAGAATCGAGGAAGACTGAAATTAAATCCAACAGAGCAACGCCAATGGAACAAAAGCTATGAACAGCAACACTGCCCCTCCAGCCCGGGCCTCCAGCTCGCCCCAACCTGCTCCCAATGGGGGGCTGAGCACCAAGGCAAGCGGGTGGGCTGGGGCAGGAGGGGCTGGGGATGGGGCCTGGGAGGGCTTTGATCCCGGAGGGGCCCATGGTAGAGGATCATCGGAAGAGCTCCCTGGGATGCCCTAGTAATAAAACAAACGGTAAAGGCCCAGAATGACAGAGCCAACTAGCTGCCCAGCTGAATCTTGGGGGCATCAGAGTAGACACTGGATGGTGATAGGATACATGGGGATAATAAGTGACGTGTGTGACCTCAAACCTGTGTATAGTTCACCGTCTAGCCCTTCTTTAGTCTTGCCCTCCTACCCCCACTGTGGAGCCCGAACAGAAGATTGAAGAAGTCCCCTTTCATGTCACAAGGTGCCCTCCCCTTTTCTGCATGTGTTCCTCTGACCTTGAGATGTGTGGAGAGGGTAAGGGAAGAGAAGGGGATTTCATACATGTACACATACATGTATAGGCAGGGAGAGGGGGTGAAGGGAGCCGGGACACCTTGAATGAAGAAGCAGATGTGAGTCCGAAAGAACAGCCCTCCAGTCCTGGCTGGCTGACCTGGGGACAAGGTTCTTCACCTCTAGCTTTTCCACGGGAGGCCTGGGACACTCTGTGATGTCTATGGAGAGATCTGGGTGGAAGACCTGGCTCAGAAAGCACGCTCATCTGGTGTCTGGGCAGGGACTAGCAGCAAACTTTTCCAGCCTTAGCTCGCTGGATGGAGTGCCACCTCTGCCGAGTGTCTCACCTCTGACCAGGCTGTGGGGCCACAGGTAGTCTGCACCTGTGTCCTGCCTATGTGGAGTGGTGGGGGGAGATGGCAGATCCCTCAGTCAGCACTCATCAGAGATCTTTATCCCCTCCACTGCTGCTGCTTCAATATTTCTGGGAGGGAAGTGGGACTCGGCAAGGATTGGGGACCAGAGGGTCAGGAAGAGGCAGCGTCATTCTGCCACTGTGGCTTTCACCTGTTTATCTGGGCAACTTGGCTCCTACTCTTCAAGGGAGATTTAAATATAAGATCACAAAGAGCCATATGTTTTTTAAGGGGTGGGGAAACACAAAACAAAAAGCTGTTCCCTTCTGTAGAAACCAAGGGTGCCCCGCTAATATGCAAGTCCCTCTTCTCTGTGTTACAGAACAAAGTGGAAGGGCAGGAATGTAGGCCCATGCCTGCCCAATGGGAAAGAAAATTACTCCTAACGGTTTCTTTACAATATGTACAGAATGTGCTGAAAGCCAGCACCACAGATACAAAACACACAACAATATTTAAAAACAAACAGGGATAGAGATGGGCCCTAGGCTCCACCCTACAGGAGGCTGGGAGGGCATAAATCACACTGAAATTCAGTCCGCTCTGTGAGCTCTCTCAAATCAGTTGGGGTGATGGTGCCTAACTCACTACCACTTCCATGGATGAAAGGGAAGTCATTGCTCAGAGCACTGCCTGCTGGCACAGCAGGAAGCAGAGGGAATGATGGGAGAGGGAGACTGCTAAAGAGGTCTGAAACAGTGAGAGGGCTCAGAGCCCAACTTGAACAGAAACAAGGACACAGAAAACTAAAGGAAAGGTCTACCTGGGTCAGAGGAGCTCTTCTTGGGCAAACGACCTTAAATTTTCCCTGGAGTAGGGCTCCAGGATCTTGGAAAACGCCGGCTGACATTGTGCTTACTGGCCTCCACCTGCACGCCAAACCAAGCCCCCGCTCTTCAGTGGTCACCTTTGGCACTCTGATCACAAACCCTTCTCTGAACTCCGCTAGGTTGGTGTCTGTCAGTCTTTATCTTTCAATCCAGGTCAAAGAAAGACAGGAGAGAAGAACAAAGGGGTGATCTAACAGCAGGGTAAGAGTTAAAGCTCCCCATACCTTGGGGAAGAAGTGACTCCAGTAAAGCTACCAAATCATCACTTTCTCAGTACAAAGAACACAAAGCCTGGACGAGGAGACTTGTTCTAAGGAGAGCAGAGAAATGTCTGCTGCCTCAAAGAGTAGAGGCCTGAGGAGTAATGGCTTGGATGTGTCATCCCAGGGTCTGAGGCCCATATAACCTCTATGGTCAATGGTCCCTGCAAAACGTGTCAGAAAGAAACACAGCTCATATTGACACACACGGGCTATGGATAGAGCTATGTAAAAATCACATACTTGTGTACAGAGAAACTGCATTGTGTATGTTTGTGGCCCTAAATGAGGATACTCAGATGGCTGAAGAGATAGGACCTCTCTCTGAACTGCCAGGTGTCCCCTGGCTCTGCCTCCTGGACCTTGCCCTAAGGTGAGCTGGCAGACACTAAGGCTCCCTGTGCTGGGGAAAAACTCTTTTACCTTCCCGAGTCTGAAGAGCCAAGCAGTGGAAAACAAGAGGAGAGATGAGCGTGAAGCTTCCCCTGGGAAAGGCACCAAGGAGTCAGGAGGGAAAAGAGGAAAGGGCAAAGAGTTGGTGACTAAGGAGCAGCAGGACTTGGTGGGATGCAGGTTCTACTCCACAGACTCCATTCATGCTCCAGCTCATTCCCGGTGTTCCCGGGGAGCCCTGTGCTGGTTGTGGGACCACTGCCCTCTGCCTGGCAGGTTACCCAAGACCATGGTGGGGTAAATGCCTTGGTCTTCCCTTCCAGGCTAAGATCTGAGCATTTTTATGTGCTCATATGAGAGGGGAGAAGTCTTCATGTTTGAAGACCATGTTTTCACAATTACAGAGAAAACAGTCCCCATTTCTTTCCTGAGATTCTAATTCCTCCACGTGCTACCAATTCCCAGGGCCCAAACCACTGGAGAGATGCAGGATCTGGTGATGGTGGTAATGACAGTGAGAGGGTATGGCTGCTGTGCTGTCTTCAGACCTTACCCGGTGCTTGAGGGGGTTCCTACCCGAGGGGGGTCGGGGAGGGGATGGTACTGCTCTGGCAGCTGACAGGGGCTTGAGGAACAGAGCAGTGACTTCTCTGGGCTGAGGCCATGTTTCCCTGGTTGCTCCCCATGCCTTCATCTCCACAGAGGCCACAACAGTCACGACTGTGGCCGAGAGAATAAATATTTTTGCTAAGTACCAGCTCTCCAGCTCCTCAGGAAGAGGGAGGGTCGGGGAGTCCAGGGGTCTGGTGGAGGCAAGATAGCCAAGGATCTGCCTTCGGTCATGGTGGAAACGGCAAACAGGATGATCAACACCATTTAACTGATGTCTAAATGGCACCTCCAGCACCTCCTTGGGTGAGCCAGTCCGGGCCCGTGAGGTTGACTTTATCCGGGCACTTGGTGTTCTGCAAGGGAAACACGGACAGGTAACTAGGCACTCAGCCCGCTGGTATAACCACCACAAGATGGCGCTCCACGAAAAACAAACTGCAAGGGAGGGCAGTGCAGGTCATAGGGGACACCTGTGCCCCTTGGAGCAGGTGGCTTATGGGCTCTGTAAACAGGGTTCCACCACTTGGAGACTGCTGACCCACATCACTTTCCCAAAGCTAGTTCCACTGGGATTCTGTGACCCAGGTACCAACTCTCCCTGCTTTGTTTGCCCCAAATGAAAACTTTACTTACCATTCTCACCTCCGGGGTGGTGGGTAGAGTGAGGGAGCAGAGCCTTGCTGGCTGGCAACAATGGCTGTAGAAGAAAGCCCTGAGCCAGAAGGAGAAACACAGTTAGAGCAGCACACCCTCCATCCTCCTACCAAGCACGCTCTGTATCAGCTGGGTGGCGACTGCTTACATGCTTAGCTCCACTGAGTTTTGGGGTGCTGACAGAAAAAAACCTCATCCTTGGCCAACTCCAGTGGCTGGGGATAGAGAGCAAGGCTCTATTTTTCAACTGCTTGTTTCTCTTTGGCTGTGGAAACACCTGTTCCTTATTCTTCTCAACATCAGAGCCAATTTTCTGGAGGAGCTTTAGAGTCCCCAAGCTCCAAGGAAGGAAATAAATGTCATATGTTTTAACGACTGTCTGCAGGAGGCTAGGATTCTAGACAGATCAGAAGCTCCAAAAAAGTGGGGGGGTGTACTCCTGTGCTATGAGCAAAAGCCACTAGGATGCCGTAAAGAGCAGTGGGCGAGGGCCTTACCTGCTGCATAGGGTAAGTTGTACTGTGCTGGGAGCAGTGAGTAGCCCAAGTGGTGGTGGTGGTGGTGCGTGGACATCAGGCGCTGGGACGGGGAAGTGCGCGGCCGGTCTACACTCCTTTCGCCCCCTCCGGCACTCCCAACGCTGCTACAGCTGCCAGCACCCCCAACCACCCCGCAGCCACCCCGATCTCTCTCCTGAGACGTCTTATCACTTATCTGGAAAGGAAAACAGACACAAAAGTACTATTGTGAGTCTCTTTCAGGTTGGGAGGGCAAGAAAAAGGAGGACACCCAAGGTTTAGGGAGGTCTGGGTGGAGACAGTGCTGCACTGTCCACCCTTCCCCAGACCCTGGGTCTGGCGCCTGACTGGTGTTGCGGCACTTCCCTTACCGTGGGAGACTTGCTCTTGTAGTGACTGGCATGCTGCTGTAAGATGTCCAGGGCTTTGGACTCGGAGTTGGATTTACAACTGACACTGGGGCTGGCTCGTGCCTTGTCGGCATCTTCACCTCCTGAGACCTTGCTGCCATATGGGGAGAAAGAGTAGCTGGAAGGCAGGTAGGAACCTGGGGAAGGAGAAAGAAAGGAGTCAAAGAGATGGGAGAAGTAGAAGACCCTCTGCGTTAGTCACCTTGATTAGGTGACCCTCAGCTTTCCTAGGCACCTACCAGTGTCTTCAGAAGGCTGAGACTAATTTGTCTTGACTGAGCTCTAGAGTCAAAACTAACAGGAATACTGGGAACATGATTCTCAGTTTCTGAGGAATCAACTCCCCTAGATCCCCAAGGTTGGATATTCATCTTGGAAAGGTAAGAAGGAGAGTAGACAGGACAGAGGGTAGGGAGGCAGATGGCCATGGCTCAAATCCTACTCTGGGACATACCAGCTGGACAACCTTGAGCAAATTAACCACCTTTTGAGTTTTCGTCACCATCAAAATGAAGACAGCAATAATTTATAGTGTAATCGGTTGGATTAAATAAGAAAATGTACAATAATCACCCAGCATAGTGCCTGGCCCAAAGCAGGCACTAATCAAATGGAACTGTTTTTAAGTAGACAGCAGGGGGTTAATAGTGAGACAGGCACTCTGCATGGGTAGGGCCATTTTCCACGTGGTCCTGTCTGAAAGCTTGCTTGTCCTATTCAGAGTTTGCCTTCAATATTCTGCCCAAACGAGCCTATTCAGGTTGCTCCCTTGTAGAGAGCTGAATCTCTACTGGGGGAAAGAAGTGCTCTTCAGGAAACATAGAGCAGTGTTTCCTTCTAACCAGTCAAAAAAAAAAAAAAATCACATCCTAGTTTGTGACCTTCCCCTACCCCAAACACATGGCTGGGTAAAGAGCTCAACCTCCCCCAGCTGAAACTCTTTAGCTGCATTTGTCCCAGATCTGAGTTCCAGTTGCTCTTCTCCTCTTCCACTGCTTTGACCAGACAGCTGAACCCAATCTTTTTATTTTTAAAGATTTACTTTTATTTATGCATACAACAAATGAGGTGTAGGCCAGAGGTACAGTGGGTGAGAGGATTCACCGGGAGACTGAGTGGGGCGCAGAACAGGCAGATATACTGAAATACACTGCTGAGGGGAGCAGCAGGTGAAACAGGAGATCTGCTGCAGCATGTGGGTTTGCTCTCTGGCTGGAGAGCGAAGTTGTGCTGCAGTGGCTGGTTGGCAATTGCTTGACTGCACTGACTTTAACCTCTGCTACATCAAGGAGGCCCTGAACCCAATCTTGTAAATATATCCCTGCATTCTCTGGTTTGGTTTGAGCTGAATTAGTTCCATGTGTCTCCTGCTACAATTAAGTTGCAAGTTCCTTGAAAGAAGGAAACTAGCCTTCCCTTCTTTGCATCCCACACAGCGCCCAGCACACCACAAAGCAAAACGTGAGTATATTTAAAAATTCCCAGCTGCAGGTCATGGCAGAGGTAGAGAGGGGTCTTACCTTTCGTCATCCAGGACAAACTGACTTTAGAAAGTGAGTTTACCCTCTAGCAGGATCAAGGGAGGAGGAGTGGTCCCACGGACTGTAATTTGGGGTCATCCAAGGAGCTGGAGGTTAGAGGGACCACTTCAAAAAATATCACATTCGAAAAAGGCTGTCGTCACCCTGATCCTCAATAAGCTTAGGGCTGAGCAAGAAAACTCTGCATTTGAAATCTGTGTTTCATCCCCCTTCCTGGTGGATGGAGCACAGCTGAACGAGGGTGCTGTACCTGGGTAGTTCTGCATCATCACAGCAGGCATGCCCCGGTAGCTGGGGTGACTGGGATCATAGGACTGGCTGTAGGAGTAGCCGTGCATGTAGGGGATATAAGACTGGTGCTGGGTGAGGGGCGAGGACACAGGCACGTGGACACTTGGTCTGGGCTCCTTGCTCCCAAGACGGGATTCTTCGGATGTGGACAGCTTGCAGTCACTACTTGTGCTTTCCTTCCCATCCTCCTTGGGGACAGAGTCCTTACTCCGACTTCTCTCCTCCTTCAATTTGCGGTCCCGCTCCTCTTTCCACCGCTCATCCTCTGACTTTATATCTGAGTACTTGGCAGGATAAACGTATGTCCACATCCGGGGCTCTGCTTCCTATAACCAATCACAGGATGAGTGAGTGAGAGAGAGCGGGCAGGAAGAGAGGGAAGAGAGAGAGGTTTCAAGCCCAAGGTCCCATTTGAAATACAAGAGACACTCCAATAGAGTGTGATCTTGGCCTCTTATCTTCATTTACAATCAGCTCTGGTCCCTCTTGTTTAAAAAGCCGGCCCCTTACCTACCCAAAAGGAAACAAGATGTGGGAAAGAAAAGGAAAATCCATCAGGTCTTTCCTAGGAAAGAATAAGCATTTTGAGGGAAACGATGCCTTGAACAGAAGCGGCAGCTCCCTTTCCAAGGACATTTAGGTATTTCTCTTATTCAGGGCAAGCTTGGACAGGAAGCTGTAAGTGTTGCTCAGCTCTGACGAAGGAGGCGCCAACTGTGGTTCTAGGAGGGAAGGGAAGACTTTCCATTTCCTGGGCAGAGAAGATGTGAGACCAAGTTCTTAGTTCTAACTTAACCTATAAAATCTCTGAAAATAACTCAGTCTGAGTGGTGTATTTGTAGCGTACTCCACAAAATGAAGAGCTCACCAAGAATGCTTCCAAAGAAGCTAAACAGTGGAAGAGATACAGGACTAGGAATCAAGATACCCACTTCTAGTTCTGGCTCAAGTAATCCTCGTGAACCCAAGTAATCCTAGACAGTCCAACTTGGGCCTCTCTTGTCAAATAGGAAGAATACTTTTGACTGATATGAAAGTGCTTTTCACAAAACACTGAAGTGATTCACAAAGATAAAGACTCTCTCGAATTATAAATTTCTATTCTGTTGCCCCTCTACAGAAGGACAGCCCCCTGATTTGTAGGAAAAGAGAAAGACTATCAAACAGCACTTCTACTTCTGCCCAGAACATTACCTGTCGGTACCAGAGTATGGGATCCACTTCTGCCTGTCGGCCACACTCTGCACCTGTCTTAGCCTCAGAGGCCTCCTTGCCTAGGTGGCTGGCCTCACTCAGCTTCACTTTCAGTCCCTCTGGGGTCTGGCTGGGGAGTTTGGAAGAGTCATCCAACTTGGGGATAATGACAGATTTGGCAGGGTCTACCCCTGGTTCCTTAGCCTTGCCGGGTCCTGACTTGACCAGGTCTGTCAGGCTGGGGGCCTTGGTGAGAGTTGGTGGAATTGACGGCTTTTGCTTCCATTCTTCCTTGAGTGCTGCCTCCCGCTCCTTCAGGCCCAATTCTGCCTTCTTGTCCAGTCCCCGCTGCTGCTGCTCCAAGGTCTGCCGCTTCTGCTGCTCCTCATACTGCTGCCGGTAAGCTGTGTTAGTGCTCAGGAGGTGGGTGTGGTAGCTCTGGTCACTGTAGCCGTAGGGGGGCACGTAGGCATATTGGTTGTAGTACAGGGACTGCATGTACATGTTGGGACGTTGCTGGATGACAGAGGGCTGCTGACTGGAACTGCTCAGCTCTGGTTTCTTTTCCTCACAGACGTCGTTCTTCACTTTCCCCTCTATGCTCTCTGGCTCCTCATCCTTTTTTGTCTTCAGGGCCTGGCTCTCCACTCCTGTTTGGCTGTTGGGGTTCAGAGCTCCTGGGCTGGACTGTGCATAACTTGGAGAGTAATAACTCTCAAAGCCTTGATAATATGGTGAGTCTTTGCTCTGGGGCTGAGGGGGGAAAAGAGTTTTCTTAGCTCCTTCCTTAACCAACTGTTCAGGGTCCTTTGATTTGACACTGTCCACTTTGCCTTCCCCATCCTCCCCAGCATCAGAGATGTCAGAGTATGCAGGGCTGTTGGTTTTGACTGAGCTGGCTTCAGCTCCATTCTGGGTCACTACGTGTAAGGGAGTCATGGGCTGGGTAGGGGTAGTGCTCTCTAGGCGGCTACTGCTACCAATGGAAGGGCTGGGGGCATTGTCCGTGAAGCTGTAGATCTTATCAGCTTCAGCCTTGATGCTAGCCAGTCGGCTTTGGTGGGGGTCTGATGAGCCATTTAGGAGCCCTTCCATTTTCACACTATCTCCCGATGATTCCCTGAATGGGCTTTTGCCTTCTTCGGCTCGACACACCTTCCCTGGGGTCAGAGGACTTTCAAGTTCCTTTGAAGACTCCTTCTTTTTTTTGTCTTTCTTTTTCTTGTCCTTGGCTGGTGTCAAGGCAGGGTTGACTGTGAAAGGCTCTCCCATTACAGTGGGCTTGGGCTGAATGGGTTTGAGTTGGGGGCTGTTGGGCATGGCTTGGACCACTGTGGTGGTCAAGCCCGAGGAGGATCCTGGGCTTGCTGCTGTGAAGGTGGCTGTCTGGAAAGTATAGATTTGCTGTGGGGGTATGGCGGGGGCAATGGGCCGGGCTGATTTTAGGCTTTTGGAAGGAATCTTTTCCGGTTTCAAACTAGAGGGTTTTTTACACTTTTCTTTTTCCATACACTTCCTTTCCAAAGAATCAAAGGCATCATTGCTTGTTTCATCCATTACTGAGGGTCCATCATCAGAGCCATCATTGGATAAAGCTCCAAGGTCTGTGTCCCCTTCCCCACTCAGCTTTTTCTTACAGAGACCTTTTGTGCTGAATTTGCTGGAGGGAGAGGGGCTATGGGGCTCTAGGAGCCGAACTTTGGGGGTAGCTGAGCGGGCAGGGGACAGGGAACCTTTTTGTGAGACAGATGCACCATTGCAGCTCCCGAGGTCCGCGTGGAGGGTGGGCTCTTCTCCATACTCACTGTCTCCATCTGCTTCTGGCTTGCTATCATCATCTGTATGGGCGTGAGCCTGGTGGTACTTAAGTCCATTGATGTGCTTGTACTTTTTGTTACAATTAGGGTGGGGACAGTCAATCAGGACAGGGGAGGGACAATTTCTATCTAGCATAGTGGGTTCCACCTTGGTCCCAGGGAGGGGGCCAGTGGCTGAACCCATGGAATTCGTACGAACACGTTTGCTCCCTTTGGAGTCCTCTGAGCTAGAATTCAGCTCCATGTCCGAGAGGGGTTTGTTTTTCCTCTTATTAGCCGAGGAAGGGCTGGCCTTGACATCCTCAGAGGTGCTACTGGCAGGTGGACGATGCTCTGAAGAATTTTGGCTGCCTCGACGGCCTTTGCTGTTGGCTCCTGCTCGGGTTTTGCTGCTGCTGGTGGTCCCTTTGCTGTCGGAGGCCGTGGCTGTCTCTGTGACAGGAGTATTGCTGTTGGGACGCATCCGCTTGCCTCGGCCCCTACCGTTGCGCATTTCCAAGTCACTGGTGGGGGAATCACAGAACCTTGGTAAAGGACAAACACAACAAGATTATTGTTAAGAAAACATTTTCAAGGGGCCCTCCCTGGTGGTGCAGTGGATTAAAGTGCAGTGCTGCAGGGCTGTCCACAGCCACTGCAGCATGAGTTTGATTACCAGCCAGTGGGAGGAGGGGTGTGTGTGTGACCCACATGGCACAGCAGACCTCTTCTGCTCCCCTCAGCAGGGTATTTACTCAATCTGCCTGTTCTGCTCCCCATTATCTCTGGTGAATCCTCTCATCCCCCATACTTTTGGCCTGTACCCAAGTTTTTGTATGCATAAATAAATAAATCTAAAAAAAGAAAACCTTCAAACCAGTTTAGCTGTAACCTCCAGAAGAACTTACCAGATGTTAACTATCAATTCAATAAATAAGATTTGTCAGAGAAAGTGGGAAATCCTGGGGACCATATTAAATGGCAAATTCCTAGGGATGTTACCTGCATGCTAGCTGGCAAACTGAATCCTAATATTAGGAAAAAGCTGTTTAGTGCCATTCACTGAAATGTCAATTTTAAGGTCAAATTGCAACTGGGAAATGTCCCTATGAAACCCACATCATTTAGTGAAGTTTAAAAATCTAAAAATGGTCTTACATTTAAGTTTTTGAGAGGTAGGATTAAAAAGCATTATCAATGAATACTTGTTCCCCCAGAGTAAAATTATGTGGCTTTGGTCTAAAGGTGATCACCAGAAGAAGCCAAAGTTCAGTAAGTCTACACAAAGGTTCAAAGAGGCTCTCTCCCCTGCTCCTACCCAACCCATTGATACTTAATTCATTTATTCTACTTGAATATCAGATGAGGATAGTGCCTTCCATCGTCTATATACATCATAATGTTTTTTAAAGGATGGGTGGCTATCCAAATCTAGCAGAATAAAAATATAAGGAATCACTGTAAAATTAACTATGAAGTTGTATAGTGCTTACCTGGGGGGTGCCCAATCATGCCGTGTACAGTCTAGAAGTGTGCCTACATATGTCTTGTTCCTCCATGTGACATTCACCACCAACATCCCTGGAACACAAGAAGACTCAGATGTATACAAGAGAAACCCTGTTGGCCACTGAAAAGAGTATTTTACATTTGGTAGTAACAATCACTCTGGCATCTGCAGGAAGCTTTAGGGAGTGCTCTGGATAGATGATGGGATAAAGATGTGTGTGTGCACTCATGTATACACACACACACTGTAATATTATTTAGCTATAAAGATGAAATTTTTCTTTTTGCAGCAAAATAGAAGGAATTTGAGGGGATTATGAGAAATTATCCAGACAAAGAAAGATCCTGGATAGTTTCACATATATAGGAAATATTAAAAAGCAGATGAACTGACAAAGCAAAATAAAAACAAACTTGTAGACCTTGATAATTAAACTGAGGTTACCAGAGATCAAAAGGGGGGGGGGAAGATATGGAGGTTTAAGGGATGGTAGGTTTTTTTTCCCCCCAAAATATGCAAAGGCTCATAGGTGAGAGAATAATAAAGGCATATTTCAAAACTGCAAGTGGGAAGTAGTTCACTGTAATGGTTAGGAATACAGACATTGGAGTTGGTTTCTACCTCCCAGCTGTGTGACCTTATATAAATCACTCACCCCTTAAGACTTCAGTTCTCTTATTTGTGAAGAGAACTGAATAATAATACTTCATAATGGTCAACAGGCTACCCAGCATGCAAAAATAAAATAAAATAAAATAAAATAAAATAAAGCCCTCAAAAAAAAAAAAAACTCCACAAATATTTAGATGTTTTGTTAACTTTACAACAAGCATTTCTCCCCTCACCCCCACCAGCTTTTGTAAATGGCATGTTTTACATTTTGGTGTCTATGTTTTTAAAGTTAGTTTATAGTAGACAAATAATTGATTTTTCTAATTTTATCTTATATCCTGCCACCTAATTGATCGCATTTATTAGTTCTTGAAGTTTTTTTTGTAGATTTGTTGGAACTTTCTGTGTAGACAATTACATAATGAGCTAATAAATACAGATGTATTTCTTTCTTTCTAATCTATTTCCTTTCTCTCCTTACTACATGAGCTATATTCTAGTAATATGTGGACTACTGAGCTGACATAATTGCCTTTTTCCTGATTGCAGAGGGAGAACACCCAGTCTTTCATCATTAGTATAATGTTAAGCTCTGTGTCTAGACTGTATGAGGCAAAAAGAAAAAAAAAAAAGAAAAAAAACCCAGGGAACTTAACACCACATTGTTCCTCAGGTCGCGAGGTCCCTAATTGATCTGCTTTTTCTCTACCTTTCACAAACTTGGTATAAAGTTTTAAATATAATGCCCAGGGTTTTCAATTGTGGTTAGTGCCTCCCACTAAGGGAAAAAAAAGTATGTTTACTCTTTTTTCCCTGAAGTTTAAGTCATAGTTAATTTATATTGGTTATTGTTCTTAGCATTAGATTTCTATTTTCTAAAAGTTTGGTTTGCAGGCTTGCAGATTTTAATTCTCCTTTACCCCCACTACACCCTCCCCAATTCTAACAGTTTTCTCCTATCTTATCCCCTAAGAACTTAATCTGAACAGATCTTCTAGTGGCCTATGCCATTGAGAAGCTTAGGAAACCACACTTCTAATCATCAAACCAGCAGCCAGATGGCCTCAAATTCTATCATTTTGGGGGGAATTTTTAGTACAGCTACACCTCAGGTACTCAGTTGTCAGAATCTCTTCCATTGTTTGTCCAATGAGATGGCTATTTTGTTTGGGGCTTAAATATGTTCTTTACTTTATATATTTTATGTCTTGTTGGTTTGCAACCGAGAGGCATGTGTCTGAAGTTTGAACAGGCCACCTTGATTGGAAGTTCTAAGCACATTTCTATGTAATATATACTAAGACTGGGGATTATAAAACAGTCTTGCTTATTTATAGCCATACACTAGAAAATATATTTGCTTCAGCACTCTCAAGGCCAATCTGTAGTAACTCAGCCTATCTTCATTTTCATCTTTGATGTACTGGGTTGTTAGAAACTCATGATGGTTTTTTGGCACAGAAAATGAGCGTTTTTTTCCTTTTTTATGAAATAATTTATTAATATTCACTTTATTTTTATTTATTTACACACACAAGAACAGGGGTGCAGGCCAGAGGTGCTGGGAGTGGGAGGACTCATCAGAGACAGCGTGGGGAGCAGAACAGGCAAATCTACTGAAATACTGTACTGACGGGTGCAGCGCGGGAGACAGGAAAATTCTGCTGTGCCATGTGTGCCAGAGAGTGCTGAGATTTAACCCTCAGGGAAGCTCTCTTTCTATATTTTACATCATTGTTCATTTTATTTTTTACAACATTTCTTTCTTTTTCTTAGGTGTAGTCCTAGAATTTCTACCATTAATTCACCAGTGCACCATCACTATAGCCCCTTGTACTCTTTCAGCCCTTGTTTGATCCCTTTCCTCCCATCCCCTACAGAATGGCTATGATTTATAGTTGTCTATTACTTTTGTTTTGATGTGTTTTTATTGTTTTTATTTTTCCCCTGGCCCCTTATTTGGTTCCCCTATATTCTTCCTATAAGTGAAACCATCCGAAATCATGATTTTTCTGATAACCCAATAGAAGGCTACCTAATCTGCATCCTTGCTCCATACAATGAAGCCTTGTGGACAATGAAGCTGCAGTAGACAAGTCACTTAATCACTGTGAATCTCAATATTAAAGGATTAAAACAGAAATGGAATACTGAAACAGAATATTATTAAATTAGATACTTAGCCCATAGTAGGCTTTCAATAAATCAGTACAAAGAGATTACTGAAATAAAACCATAGGTTATCAGGATTTGAGTTCTGAATATTTGGTTTTAAATAAGATTTTATTTAGCCCCTTTTCTCTCTGGCATCTGATTTTAAGATGCTTTAAAACCAAGTCAGACAGAAGAGTTGAAATAAAAAAGAATTATTCTACCAGAAAGTTTCAATCTAATGAAATTAGGTTAGCAAAGAACTCTGGCTTAGTCAACTGGATTTTCATTCAAAATTTACTGAACATCTATTTATTATGTGTAGGTGATTTTATATTCATTACCTCATTGAATATTCATAGTCTCATGAAATAATTTTTTTGAACAGTGCAGGCCTTAACGGCCCACTCTCCTCCCAGCAGTCCTGACATGTAAGGAGTTAAACTACTTTGCAAATAAGGAAATGAAATCCAAGAAAGGGTAAGTAATTTGCCAAAGGTCTTACTATTTATTAGCAGTCAGATCTTGAAGACATTGTGTAGCTATTTCTAATGCATTCTGATTCTTTTTACACAATTTCCTTAACATGTCCCTTTGTATTTATCTTTTTTTT
>NW_004567124.1:7384334-7386204 GCF_000260355.1 Condylura cristata
AACTTTTATTTACGTATGCATACAAGAGCTAGGGTGTAGGCCAGAGGTGTGGAGGGGTGAGAGGATTCACCAGAGAATAGAGTTGGGGGGCAGAACAGGCAGAATCGTCGAAGTACACTGCTGAGGGGAGCAGAAGGCTGGTCAGGAGAGGTCTGCTTCACCATGTGGGTTAGCTCTGGCTGGGGAGAGAACTCAGTCTGCAGTGGCTGCCAATATCTTGATAGTGCTGAGACTTAACCCCTTATGTGAAAGGGAGGCCCCCTCTTGCAGGACTGCATGTGGGGCATCCAGAGGGAAAAAGAACAGGATTCTTTTCAAGGGCTCTGGCATCTTATGGGAAATGGCTAGCCTCCTAAGAAAGTACTCAGGCTATTAACACTAGGAGGATGGCTCCTCCCAGTGATGGGCTCCTGCCATTTACTGCATAACCAACTGGAATAGGTACAGAGCCCATTTATTTCTAGACAAGGGAAGATTCAGAGAGGGGGCAGAAGAGCACAACTGTAGATGAAGAGCAAAAATACAATTAGAAGACGAATGTTATTCCCATTCTCTTGAAACAGCTGGGCAGGAACACATGTTTATAAATCTGTCTTCTTCCTCTGGTATAATCTGCAAACCTTAGCAATAATGAATGAACTGAAAAGTTGACAGTGTGACAATGTTGGAAATGGGAGAGGAGAGGAAAAACTCTAATATGGAAAAACAAAATGGAGGCTTGTTTAAATGTTAAAGCAAACAAATTTTTCTGAGGTGTAACTCTCTTCCTACGAGGCTCTGAGCTGAGACAGCTGGGGAAATAAGAGGAAAAGAAGGAAAATGCAGAAAATAACACTCAACAAACTCTACTAGGGGGCTAGCTTTAGGCCAGCAAATAGGCTAAAGAGAAAGAAAAATTGATTTTCAGTTTAGAAAGCTTCCTATTTGTAATGCTTTAGCCTTCCAAGTGTTCAGATAAAAGTCCTTGGGAGTTTTGTGTGTTTGCCCTCTTATAATGTCCCACATCTCACAGCAAACATTGTTGATTCAACCTTCAGGTTTTGACCATCTCTCACTTCCACTTTTCTGGCCCCAAGCACTCCTTGAATTATTACAACAGCCTTCTAACTTACTCCCATCCTTATTCTTCTCTGACCTATTATTAATATAAGAGCCAGAGAGATCCTACAGGATATAAAAGTTATATCCTATTATTTTTCTTCACAAAGTCTTCTTTACTTTTTATACAGATTAAGGCCTAAACTCGTATTGTGACCTTAAAGGACTTCCATGAATTAGCTTGCATCACCTCTCTAATCAAAGTCACCCCACTCTGTTCTAAACAGTCACGTACTTGTTCCTTGAATACATCAGGCGTATTCCCATTTAAGGGCTTTTGAACTCGCCATTCCACATGCTTGTAAACCCCCATCAAATCTTACTCTACATTTACTTCTTTCAAATCTTTTCTCAAAAATCACCTCATTGAGGGCATCCCCAATTCCCACTCTCTCACTATATAAGGGGTCACTTTGGACCCTTTCTTACTTTTCCCCCTCCACAGTATTTATCAGTATGCAACAAAGAAGAAATTTTATTTATCTTATTTGTTGTCTCTTCAGTCCTATTATAATATAAAGCCAAGGGCCTCCCTGGTGGGATTCACCAGAGCAGATTCACCAGAGACAGAGTGACTTGCAGAACAGGCAGATTGACTGAAATAGATTGCTGAGGGGAGCAGCGGGCGGGTTAGGAGAGGTCTGTTGTGCCATGGGGGTCACCTCCCTGGCTGGGGTTTGAACTCAGTGCTACAGTGGCTTCAGAGAGCTTCATAATGTAATGCTTTAACCTGTTGCACCACTAGGAGGGCCCGGTTTACTATTATTATTAT
>NW_004567124.1:7386304-7392310 GCF_000260355.1 Condylura cristata
GAACTGGGGTACAGACCAGAGATGTGGAGGGTGAGAGGATTCACCAGAGACAGAGCGGGAAGCAGAACAGGCAGATCGATGAACTACACTGCTGAGGGGAGCAGCGGGCGGGTCAGGAGAGGTCTGCTGCGCCATGTGGTCACCTCCGGGGCAAGCAGGGATCGAACTCATGTGGAAGTGGCTTTAGTTTCTCAGTGCAGTGCTTTAACCAGGGAGGGCCGGTTTATTATAACTTTTAAGTGGATTCCTAAGTACATCTTTTAACACTTTCTCAATTTCAATTTCTAATATGGTAAAAATCAACAGATACAAACAAAAACCTTTTGAAGTTTTCAGTACTGTTTAAGAGTGAAATGGAGGATTGAGTCACGAAATTTTAGAACTGCTGATTTAAGGAATAAAAGCCTGTTTTAGTTCTGCCTTTTTATAGAAATGTTCACTAAATGGCTACTATTTTCATGCTGGGAGTCAGAAAGTTGGGGCCAGTCAGTTTTTTTTTTTTTAAGGATTTACTTTATTTATGCATGCAAAAATTGGGGGTACAACTAGAGGTGTGGGGCTAAGAGGATTCACCAGAGACATAGTGGGGAGCAGAACAGGCAGACCTACTGAAATACACTGCTGAGGGGGGCGGCAGGCAAGACAGGAGAAGTCTGCCAAGCCATATGATGGGTCACCTCCTCGCTGGGGATAGAACTCGTGCTGCAGTGGCTGTGGGTGGCTTCTTAGTATTGTGTCTTGACCCTTTGCGCCACCAGGGAGGGCCCCATGGGGTACAGTCAGTTCTATCACTGCTGTCAGTTTTGCCTTGTGAAGAGCTGCTTGCCCTGATCGAATTCTTCTAAGTTATGAGAATTCTGGACTCTGAAGAGAGGCAACTGAATATCTGTAAAAGAAACTGAAGACTTTGGGGATAACCAGAAAGGATACTATGCTGACAAATGAGGAAGGAGAGCTGGTTTTCTATGGCATATGGGTAAGAATAAGTTATCATAGCCTGGTCATTCTACCTTTGAACTTTCTCAGAATGTTTTCCTTACCTTCTCACCATAATCACCAGTCAAGTCTACTCCTGTAACTTAACATGTCCTCACCAAGTGACTCAATTGTAGACTAATAGCCTCTGAATTGTGTTCCCTAACTCCAGCCTTTAATTAATCTACTTCAAACTGCTTTCATGCAATTAGCTAGTGTGTGTGTGTGTACAGAATTAAAAAAATTGTACGCTATCACTGTGCCAAGTGCTATCACTGTGCCAAGTGTATATATATATGTATACACACACACACACACACACACCCATAAATGAAACCATTATTTAAATTTTAAAGGGACTTTGGATCAGCATGGCACACATAAAGATGAGTGAAAGTGACGATGAGATGAGGATATGTGTTAGAGAGCAGGAAGAAGACCCTGAAGAAGCTAGTCTAATACTTCTTGCTAAATAAACTCTTAACTGTTACTGATAGGTGTGCTACTGCATTAAGTTATAGAAGTAAAATAAGACAAAAAAATTTGACTAGTATGCTGGGTTGCTGAATTCACCCTACCCTGGTTGCTCACCTACTGTTTTCTAAATATGGTAAGAATCGAGGTTGTTTTCAGCTTTTTGTTTAATGACTTGACTCACTTCCTTTATGATTAATGTATACATTTTTATTTGTTTATGTATCTGTACATTGCTTTTTTAAAATTCAACCTAGCACTATATTTTGAAGAATCACCTATATTACTAAATTATATCTAACCAACAGATTATAATGTCTATACCTACCACTTAAAACTAATTAATGACTTCTTAACAGTAGTTAGGGGCTACAGACATACATAGAAAGAGGCAGGTCTCCATACTATCCTCATGTATATTATAATTCAGCTGGAACAGATAAATACACAAAAGACAACATGTTACCAGTCAACTATTGATAAAAACTGAATACAGATTGGTTTACTGCCAAGTGAACTATCCCTTACCATATCATAACATATGAAAAAAAGATAGAAAGGACAACTAGATTTAAAGGAATGATATGGTGAAGTGGTAAAATAACATTTTAAGCATGTTTAGATTTTTTTCCTAGATGGAGCCAGAGCAACCATATCATCTTTTATAACTCAAGTTTCCTTCAATGTTATAAAGAGTAAGCAAACTGATGGCTCATTAGCAATTCAGTAGTTCCTCTTTTAATTTTATTATTCTTTGGCCTTACTCTTAAACAGTGGAAAATCCTGGACAGTGTAAAGAAATTAAAATTACAGAGAAACTCAAAGCCCAATGAATTCTCATACAACCTATGAAGAGCTACTAATTGAACGCAATGCCTCTTATTTGTGGGAAGTCGTCTCTGCTTCTAGGAAGCTTGTAACTAAAGACGAACTAAAGGGAACACAATTCTCATTCAAAGCAGAAGACACTATCACCAGTAATGCTTAGCATACTCAGCCAAAAGATCATAAGATATATGTGGTAGGTAGTGAATAGTCTATCCCCTCTACAGAATATGGGGCTATTTATAGACAAGAAATAAAAGATCAGTTTTAATAAAATTATTGTTGGACATTCTCACATTAGCTACCTAACACAGCAGGCATCTGGACCAGAAGGAAGGCCACAGTGCACATGCTGTACAAGACCTGCAACATAACCGATGTTATGCTTTTTGTTTCTAAAATTTTCTGAATAAATGAACAACTGAATTTGCAGTATACAGAAAACTGAGGATGATGGTGATGGCAGTGGTTAATGAGAGAGCAAAGTGGGAAAGTGAATATATAACATGTAGAAACAAAAACACTTCTACTTCCTCTCCAAGAGAAGGGCGTCTGCAGAAATCTACAGTGTTGGTGTCTGGAGAACACCCATGAGAAACTTCTAATTCAACCTCTCTCCATAGCTAGCATTACCAGAGCAGCTTCCAGACCTTCAGGTCATTCTATGTACTTGTATATAGAATGTGCTTTATCTTTATATAATCCCTTTTCCCAGTTCTGTCACAGTATTTCTTTTCCACTGATAGTGAGATAGTGATGATCTGATGTGGAATCCCAAAACTGAACAGAAGCTGGGTAATGGCTCACTGCTTCTAACAGCAGATACCAATCACAGTTACCTAGTCTCATATTTAAACATAACTAGGCTGAAGAAGAGTTGCTGTGATCTCACTCAGATGCTTCACCCAGAAATCATTCTTTCATAGAAGGTTAAAAATGAACTGAGCTCTATTATTTTGTGAAAGTGCTCCTTCAACTCTCATATGGCATATGAGAATCTTTTTTGGGAGGAGGCAGGGCAGGGGACTGTTTCATTGAAGGACTCAACATGTTATTTGGTGGTATAGCTAACTGCATATATTTATTTGAAGATACCTCACTTGTAAGATTTCCTGAAAATGAGTACAAATATACAAAGCAGGGCCTCCCTTGTGGTGCGGGGGTTAAAGCCTCAACCTATAAAGCTATCACCAGCCACTATGGCATGAGTTCAATCCCCAGCCATGGACCTGACCCACATGGCACAGCAGACCTTTTCTGTTTGGCCCACTGCTCCTCTCAGCATTGTGTTTCAGTAGATTTGCATGTCCTGCTCCCCTTTCTGCCTCTGGTATGCTTACAAATCTTGTATGCATAAATAAAAATAAATATTTAGTCATATATATATATATATATGTATGTGTGTGTGTGTGCATGTGTGTATGTATCAACATTCTGTGTAATGGTCTCCCCCTCTATCTTGAACTCCCTACTTTCCTATTTTCAGGAGTTTTAGATGCTAAAGACAAGTTATTGAAGTTGTATACAGATAATCTTTTCCTCTTTAATACATTTCTAATTCACTGGTTGTCTTGCCAAGTTATAAGTATCTGCCTACAAACAATACATACATACATAAATGCATGTTATGTACACATGTACACACACACACACAAAGCAAATGTGAAAAAAAAAAACACAAGTTAGGAAACAAAGTTTCCTATTTGTCATTACATGGCAACAATGTGGCTGGATACATTTCATCCCAGTCCATTTAAAAGTAAATAGGACTAGCCTTAAGCAAAGTTGTTTAAGATAATCTTTGACCTAGTAAAGGTTTATATTTCCAATGAAATCCATCAATGTTTTTCTTTGTGATTTCTTCTATTTTATGCTTAGATAGCCTTCCTTTTTTTTTTTTTCATTTAAAAAAACCTGTGTATATCTTTTGCAGCAACATGGATGGAGCTGGAAAAGATCATGCTTAGTGAAATAAGCCAGAAAGAAAAGGAAAAATACTGGATGGTTCCACTCATAGCAGAAGCATAAAGGACCAGGAGAGAAAATAATAATAATAATGAACAGCTATATACCAGAGACAATTTATGGGGTGGAGTGAGGAATAGGATCAAAAACAGTGGGCGGAGGGAAATGCACTGGACTATGTTGATGGCACATGGGTGATTTGGTGATGGGACGCCTAGAGGGATTACAACTGAGATGGAAAAAGGCACAAAATGATGTAAAAATAAACTACTATATTATTAAAAAAAAAACAAAACCACAAACACCTGTGTAGGTCCTCCCTGGTGGTGCAGTGGGTTGAAAGCACAGCACTGAGAAGCTAAAGCCACTTCAGCATGAGTTTGATCCCTGCCCCGGAGGTGACCACATGGTACCACAGACTTCTCCTGACTCACCCGCTACTCCCCTCAGCAGTATACTTAGTCAGTCGCCCTGTTCTGCTCCCTACTCTGTCTCTGGTGAATCCTCTCACCGCCTCTGCACCTGACCTGTACCTCAGCTCTGTATGTATAAATAAATCAATCTTAAAAAAAAACATAAACCCCTGTGTATTTACTTATACATTATCTTAATTGAATGACTTTACAAAAGTCAAACACAGACCTCTTTAATAAAGCCTGAATATATGTATGTGTATTTATATAACAAACTTTTAGAAACTGTTGAACTTTTTTCTTTTAAAATTTCAGGTATAACTGATAAATCTGTAAGATACTTAAAGTATGATGATTTGCTATTAATATGTACATTTATATAAATTTAGAGAGATAGTCTGAGATAGGTAGCTAAACTAAGATTTTTTTCTTTACAGAATGTTTCTCTAATAGTTACTTTTTAAAGATTTTATTTATTTTTGTGTAGAAGAACTGGGGTAGAGGCCAGGAGTGGGGGGGGGGAGGGGTGGGCGGTTTGAGAGGATTCACCAGAAACAAAGTGGGGAGCAGAAAAGGCAGATCTACTGAAAGACACTGCTGAGGAGAGCAGTGGGAGAAAGAGCAGAAGTCTGCTGCACCCCCCTGACTGGGGACTGAACTCAGGCAGTTGCTGTGGACCTTTGCAGTGGCAGGGCTGAGCCTTAATCCCTAGGCCATCAGGGAGGCCCCCTAATATTTATTACTAGAAGTTTCCATTTCCATTGATTTACATAATAAGGACCCGTTTCTAGACTGCCAAATTGGTTTTATCCGGCTTATTACCCAATAGAACCATTTGCATAGTTTTTAAAATTAGTTTTCATAAATAACAATGGATTTTCCCCTTATTCCCCCAAACACATAGTTATACTAAATGATACAATATCAAGTTAGTTACTCAGTCTTTGATGAAGATATAAACTCTGCAAGGTTTTCCCTTAAATGTCTATAGTTTCCTTTTTTAATATCTGTATAAAGGTCTCTCCTTCTAAACTCCCCAGTTTCCTTTTTCAGAATGTTACTGTTACAAATTACTTAAGTTGTATACAGAGAATCTTTTCCCCTTTAACACAGTTTCTGATTCACTAGCTGTCCTGCCCAGTTACAAGTTATCTTTTGCCTATAGATTTTGCATACCTCCTCTAAACTTGAACTATCTTTAGTCCTCCCTTAAGCACCAAGGCTTCTGGGTCTGTTTTATTGCTTTCTGTTGTGACTTAATTTACTTGATTTAGAAACAAATAGCTTACCAATTTTCAAAAAAGATTATTTATTTATTTATTTATTTATTTATTTATTTATTTATTTATTTATT
>NW_004567124.1:7392410-7397153 GCF_000260355.1 Condylura cristata
TTTATTTATTTATTTATTTATTTATTTTTTATTTATGCATACAAGGACTGGGGTATAGGCCAGAGGTGGGGGGAGACAGAATGGGGAGAAGAACAGACAGATCTTCTGAAATACACTGCTGAGGGGGAACACAGCAGGTGGGTCAGGAGAGGTCTGTTGTGCTATGTGGATCACCTCCCTGGCCAGGGATTGAACTCAAGCTGCAGTGGCTACGGCTGCCTCCAGTTGCCAACAGCTTGACAGTGCTGGGTCTTAACCCCCTGTGCCAGCAGGGAAGCCCCATACTTTACCAAATTACTTACCTGGCATTCTTATGCTTGCTACATTACTGTATTTCCAGATAAATGATCTGACATTTATAACTACACTTTGTAATTGTTACTACTGCTTCTCTGAGTAGGTGGGCTAGTGAATACAGTCCACCTTTTTCATCTGTTGAGTGGTGCCTCTTCATGTATTCACATAAAAAGTAAAAAAAAAAAACAAACAAAAAACCTCCCACCCTCCCAAGCACTAATGTATTAGAAGAGAGAATATCTATACATGCCTGTCTTTCTTCTCTCTACATAAATACTTAACAGGTAAGGTACTCAGTAACTGCAGAATGGAACAAAAAAACCCTACTACTCAGGCACCAAATCTTGTATCTGGTTGATGAAATGACAGCAGAGTAGGAACTCAACTTCTTACTCTTTCTTCTTTCAAAGATAAGAATCTCTACTACTTTTTGATTCTCAATCCAATGTGCTACACCAAATTCCAGCGTCACTGGTGAACATGTTCATGCTTGTGTGTGCGCTTATGTGTGTGGGGTTTAGAGGAATTTTAGTGAGCCTAACTGACAACATCCTACACAGCAATAATGAGTTCATGGTTTTAATATCTAGTATAAATATTTAAAAAAATTTAAACTGCAAGTACAAATAAATTCACTTCTGTAATTTTTGGTGCTTCTTTAAAGTTACTACAATTCTACTTTTTCCAAAATTCACATAAAACGAAAATCCCCATAAACATTTTATTTCACTGGGTTTGTAATAGGGTGGTCCCCAGGAAAAGGGAAAGTTCCAGGTTTCTTGCCCCACCCAGAAGGAGGGTGGAGCTGAGCAGACAAGAGAAGGAATCTGAGGAAGGCAGCAGGATGGAGAGCCAGAAGGAGACCTGAGGAAGCCACATGGAGTAGCAAGCATGTGATGGAGAAACCGTGCTTGTTTCTTGGCCCTGGACTGGCTGAAAGAGATATGGGTGAGAGACCCGTGGGGAGGTTGACTATGGCAGTGTTTATATTGATTTTGATTGTGTTCTTTTCCTCCCAGACTTGTCTGGCCATTTCTGACTCTTTTCTATGGGTCCTGCCCAGAAGGTGCTTTAGTCTTGTGGCAGCTTTCAGGCCTTGCTTTGGACCTTGCTTTTGGGTGGACTTTTGCCCACGAGGGGATGGGTAACTTCAGGTGTTTGATTTAGAAAATTATATTATTTGTCTTTCTTGTATACTCACTGTATTAAAGTTCCTTTTCATTAAAGTCTGACATGTTTTGTCTTGATGCGGCAGATGGCAGAACCCATTTAGAACAGGCAGGTTTGGGGGTTCACTGGTGCCCCTCTCTCCCTGCCCTGTAACAGGTTTATAATTTAAAAGCAAATGTCTGAATTTGTCTAACCAAAGTTGGAGTAAGTTCAAATCCTTTTATGTCTTATTATCAGATGAATTTTATTGTAGATTTTGCAATAAACATTCTGCTTCTTCTTGCACCTATGAGATGAACTACTAGCAACATCTTACACCTTAACTATTTATACACACTGATTATCTATTCAAATAAGTTTTAGATTATAATATACTCCCACTAAAATTGCAGGAGGCTTCCAACTTTTAATGATATGAAAAGTAAAGATGCCTAGTCCCAGACACCTCCATAGGTTAAATCCTTTGTTGCTTTCTCTTAGTTTGGGAGTGGGGGCATGCAGGTGTGCAATATTTCTGGGAAGCTTTCCTTGAAGACTTGCAAGATTACAGTTGCCATTTACATTGCTTAAGAGTCTTCTATATATTAGCTCATATTTTATCCTCTCAACAACCCCCTAAGTATTATCCCCCCATTTTACAGATGTAGAAATGGAATTGAGTAATCTGTTCTAATGTTAAATAGCTAAATAAGATTCAAGGCCAAGATCTGAATCCAAATTAATCTGGCTTTGTACTAAAGCCTTAATTATGTGGTCTCCCAAGATGAGGATACACATTCTTAGTTCTCCATAGCTTGCATTTCCAGGTATAATACACTAATGGTCCATGTACTGTACATGAGAATAAAATTGTGAACTGGAGTGAAAGAAATCAACACTTGTAGGTTTATTTTTGGCTGAGAAGCAGGTTATTGATTTTATGTTTGACCTCTCTACCAGAAAAGAAACAGAAGCAGCAATAAAGCTGCATACTAGCTTCAAAGAGAAAGATATATATGAGTAGAAGAGGCAAAACACAAAAAGAAAATGTCAAGGTAAGGGATAGACAGAAGAGAATAGAAGTAAAGAAGGAAAAAAAAATGGGGGAGGAGTAAGGGGTAGAAACTCAAAAGTCCAATTATGAAACACATGAGATTCTTTTGTGTGTAAGTATGTTACTAATGCAAAATAAAGCTTTATTATTGCAGAGCTGGAAAATTTCAGAACATTTTTAACTTAGTACTTGAGAAAAGGATAGAACTAGATTAAAACAATCAAATACAATAAGTATCCTTCTTCCTCTCAACATGGAGTATGTTTGTACTTAAATATTATGGAAGAACATACAGTGTTACAGAAGAATTTTCATAACATTTTCCTCTGTAAACAAATAATATACAGAGGAAGGGTTTTATCTTATTAAAAATAAAACAAAAATGTATGTTTAACAGAATCATTAACAGTGGCTCTCTAGTGTCTTACAAGATTTATGATTTCTCCTTTTTGTTTTCCAAAAGTTCAACAAGTTACTCACCCCCCCCACCCAACACCACACTATTTTTAAGACACTTAATCACCTGAAACAGAACCTCTGTAGTCAATAACATTTAGCTCCTTACTTCCCCTGCCCCCAGCTTCTAGTAACTCTTTCTACTTTGTTTCTGTAAATTTCCCTAGAGACCTCATGCCGAATTTCATTCCTCTCTATATTTCTTCTATTCCACTGTAAATATACTCACACTTTGTGGATCCATTCATCTATTGTTGGACTTTGGTTGTTCCCATTGTTTGGTAATTGTCAGTAATTCTACTATGTATATTTGTGTGTGTGTGTAAGTTTTGTTTAAAATACCTGTTTTCAACCCTTAGCAGTCTATAAATAGAAACATAATTGCTAGGTCATGTGTTCAGTCCATGTTTACCTTTTTAAAGAACAACCAAACCGTTTCACACAAAGTATGCAACATTTTGTCTTCAACTACAATTCATAAATGGCCCCAATTCTCCTCATCTTCTCCATACTTGCTAGTTTCCATTTTTCTGATAAAAAACATCTTAGTAGGTGTGAAGGGGTATCTCATTGTGATTTTTTCCAATTCCCTTATAATTAATAACACTGAGAATCTTTTTATGTGCTTTTTTTAAAATTTTTTTTTAAAGATTTTTTTTTTTTTTTTATTCGTACAGAACTGGGGTACAGGCCAGAGATGCGGAGGGTGAGAGGGTTCACCAGAGACAGAGCGGGGAGCAGAACAGGCAGATCGATGAAATACACTGCTGAGGGGAGCAGCGGGCGGGCCAGGAGAGGTCTGCCACGCCATGTGGTCGCCTCCGGGGCAGGCGGGTATCAAACTCACGCGGAAGTGGCTTTAGTTTCTCAGTGCAGTGCTTTAACCCGCTGCGCCACCAGGGAGGGCCTTTATGTGCTTTTTGACTCTCTGAATATCTTCTTTAGCAAAATGTCTATTAAAGTTCATTCTCATTTTGAATTGGGATTTTTAAAATTATTGTTGAGTTTTTACGAGTTTTTTATATATTATAAATATTAATCTCTTAACAAATTTGTAATTATTTTCTCCCATTGTAGACTGACTGTTATTTTCAATCTCTTGACATTGTCTTTTGATGAATATAAGCTTTTCATTTTGATGGAATCCAATTTAGTTTTTCTTTTGTTGCCTGTGATTTTGGTATCATCATTAGTCAAGAAACCAGATGTTCTTTTTAAATCATTAAATATACATATTTTTAAGAAAACAAAGAAAAAATTGTTGCTAGCGGTAGGGTAGATAATGTAGGAGGAGAAATAATTTATTGCTTCTCATTCTGAATTTAAAGCACAGTATAACACAGTTTAAAGCAAAGAACTATATTAAGAATCTACTTTCCTCTTCTTCCTACAGTGTGATCTTGGAGGGGATCTTAGTTCAAAGATAGGTATAAAATGCTTTTATATGTCAAATTTTTAACTTACCAACTTTTATAATTTTGTCCACTATTTATAGATGGCATGTCAGATCATTCACAGTGCCCACTTTGGAGTTAAAATACAGTAGACTTAGCAGTAGTCCTATGGTACCAAATCCTTTACTATAGTTTATGCTATTTCCAATTGACCCCTAAGAGTCACATCTTGAGGAGGAATTTTTGGAAAAGGGATTTATTCCTAGGCCTGTAAATATCAGTTCTGGCAGCTGTTTTTTTTTTAAGATTTTTTTTTTTTATTTCTGCATACAGAATGAGAGTGCAGGCCAGAGGTGCAGGGGCAGTGAGAGGCTTCACCAGAGACAGAGTGGG
>NW_004567124.1:7397943-7403100 GCF_000260355.1 Condylura cristata
GTATAGCAAATATATCAACATCTTAACTCCCAGTCAATAAAACTACTTTCAGATTTTTCAGTCCTTTTTAGAAACTAAAGTGGGCAGAGGAAGACAGTATAGGAAAGTAAGTCAGAGTTTCTGGGAACCTGTAACATAGCTTGGTCCCAGGCAGTATAGTACAGGAAACTGGCTAGCACTGAGAGAGGAAGACTTACAAAAGGGCACCTATGAGTAAGGTTGACTTAGAACGCATATTCTATTATCTCTGTGAAAACTCCAGTTAGGGGAATAAAGGATTTACTCCTCACAGTTGATCTGTGGCCCATTACTAATATTTAATCCACTAACAACATTAATCATGTGATTAGATAGTATACAAGTTTTTGAGCGTTCTTTCTTCCAGGACAAAAGTTCAAACCAATGATGTAGGGGAAGGGTAAATATAATATCAGAAATTTGTAAGAGTAAGTAGTCTTCAGAAAAGAGAAGACTAGGGAAAACTAGGATCATTTGTGGTTCATTTACTGGCTAAGATACCCCCACCACCACCACACACACTGATTTTTATCTGCCAATAACCCTTTCAACTTTATGGGTTTGCTATGTAGTAATATCAGGAACTTTGGTAAAGACTTCCACACTTCAGAAAAAACTGTAGTTTCAAATTTGTCTGCAGCAGTGAAAATTTAGAGAGAATTCTTTGCTGTGCTATAAATTCTTACATCCTACCTAACCCCATGCAGGCAGAACCTCGAATTAGCTTCATGACACCATTCTCAGGATTTCCCCTCATTTATCTTCGCAATCCATTCATCCAAAACTCATGGACTTTAAGAAGCGGGAAGACAGAATCAAAACAGGAGGGAAGAACAGAAGGGAATATGCTGATGACTCATGGGCAATATGATGGCAGGAGAAATACAGGAGCTACAACAATGTAAGAAAAAAATTTAATTAATCTAAAAAACAGATCACATATTTGATTATAGGTGAGGTTGTCCAAAACTAGAAAACCAAAGACAGAAATGTGGTTATTATTCCTTTAGAGAAGATACTTTCAAAAAGATTCTATACTTCCCAGGGCCTTTATTGACACTATGTATCTCTGAAGTTACCCAATAAAGCAATCTGGGATAAAGCCATCTGCAGAAATGTTTGGAACCCATGGCTCCCAAGCTTCCCTGCATATGATGCACCTGGAAAACTTTCAAAATTAGCCACACCTGGTCCCCACCTACAGCTATTCTGATTTTATTTAAATTGGTAAGACCTGGGCATTAGGGTTTTAAAGATCCCCAATCTCATATATATTTTTAAAATTTTTAATCTTTTAATATTCTTTTTTTAAGTTTTTACATCATTTTGTACATTTTTTCATCTCAGTTGTAATCCCCTTGGGCTTCCCATCACCAAATCACCTGTGTGCCATCAGCAAAGTCTAGTGCATTTACCTCCCCAAACTGTTTTTGATCCTATCCTCCATTGCACCCCCATAAATTGTCTCCGGTATATAACTGTTCATTATTATTATTATTATTTTCTCACCTGGTTATTATACTCCTGCTATGAGTGAAACCATTCGGTATTTTTCCTTTTCTTTCTGCCTTATTTCACTAAGCACGATCTTTTCCAGCTCCATCCATGTTGCTGCAAAGGACATGTGTTGTTTTTTTTTTGGTCGCTGAGTAATAGTCCACCGTGTATATGTACCACATCTTTTTAATCCAGTTATCCACTTTTGGGCATTTGGGCTGCTTCCATGTTTTTCCAATTGTAAATAAAGCAGCAATAAACATGGGGGTGCAGGTATCTTTTTGAATCAGTGTTTTTGTGTCTTTTGGGTAGACACCTACGAGTGGGATTGCTGGGTCATATGGAAGCTCCATGTTTAGCAATTTGAGGAACCTCCAAACAGTTTTCCACAGTGGTTATACTAGTTTGCATTCCCACAAGCAGTGCAGGAGAGTTCCTTTTCCTCCATATCCTCGCCAACATTTGTTGTTGCTAGTTGTTTGAAGATGTGCTATTCTCACTGGGGTGAAGTGGTATCTCATTGTGGTTTTAATTTGCATCTCCCTTATTACAAGTGATGTTGAACATTTTTTCATCTGCTTGTTGGCCATCTGTATTTCCTCCTTGGAGAAGTGTCTTTGTAGCGCATCTGCCCATTTTTTGATGGGGTTGTTTATTTTTCTTGCCAATCTCATATTTTAATGTGCATGAAAATCTGGGAACCACTACTATGGAAAATGGTCATATTCAATTTTTTCTGCCTTTAGTTCAGGAATTGACAGAAAAGAAACAAAAAAAATCCTAAATCTTTATTTCTAGGATCTTCTGGGGCTGAATGTGCCAAAGAAAACATATAAATAACATCCATCATCCTAAAATATTTTCACATGATTGTGGTATATTCTCTCCACATAATTTCAGGCAAAAGTGTAACAGACAGCCAGCAGAAGCCACTGTTAAGTATCAATTTGGGAAGTGGCAGATCTGTCTCTACTAAAACTATAAACAGGCAAAAAAAAATGATAAAAAAATTGATACAGACATGTAGGGTCAATGTGCACCTCCACCAAATGTAAACATACTACCCCCACAGGGAGACCAGGAGAATGGCTAACCCATAGTTTCTCCTCCCTTCTACAAGTTCCTGCAGCATGGAAACTTTGCAATAAGTACAACAGCTTCACCACACCCTCAAATCACACATCCTCCTATTCCTCTTGCTGAGGTAACCATACACTGTACCCACAGCATGTGGGTAGGGTGTGGGAGGTGGCTCAGCAGAGGTCATTATGCCTTAGGCTATCCAGCTGGGCTGGAGTCCTCGTCTGAAAAGCACTAGGAATAAGAACAACAACATCATGTCCATGGAACAGCTTTGAGGAAATAGTTGCCTGAGGTTGAGATGGAATCAACTTGCCCAGTTTTACTACTGTATGATCTAGCGAGAAAAATCAGGACAAGATCGTGGTGAGGAGCCTATGTGAGGCACCCTGCCTTTTGTGGAGATGCAGCTAACTGCTAAACTTCTTTTTCTTTTTAGTAACTTCCATTTAATGTTTCAAGTTTGTTAACAGAGGAGAACTAAACCATATTGGCTCTCAGGACATGGTAATGTAGAGAGAGGAACTCTGTAACAGTTCCATCCTCTAGGGTGGATGCTCTTCTGCCCAGGCTTTTTTTTTTTTTTTTTTAAGATTTATTTATTTATGCATACAAGAACTGGGTTACAGGCCAGAGGTGCAGGGGGCTGAGGATTCACCATAGCCAGAGTGGGGAGCAGAACAGGCAGACTGACAAAAATAGAGTGCGAAGGGAACAGCAGTGGGGACAGGAGGGGTCTGCTGAGCCATGTGGGTTACTCCCGTGGTAGGGGATTCAACTGATGCTGCAGTGACTGTGGACAGCTTCATATCGCTGCACTTTAACTCACTGCACCAGCATTTTAACTCACTGCACCAGCAGGGAGGGCCCCCAGAACATAGGGAAGCAATGTTTCTCACTGTTTTGCACAGCTTAGATTTCCTGCCTTTCTTCAACCTGTGATAATAACCATTCTGAAGTTTTCATTGGCCTGTTATGGGTTAAATTGTCTCCTCCCCCCCAATACTTCAGAATGTGATCTTTCTTAGAAACAATTAAGTTACTAGGGTGAGACCTAATATAACATGGCTGATGTCCTTAAAAACATTCTATAAAACATAAATAAATCTTAAAAAAAAATTTAGCAAAAAAAAAAAAAGGCCCTCCACAGTGGCACAACTGATAAGGATGCTGCACTGCAAACTAACACAAGTTTGATCCCAGCTCCGGAGGTGATCCACATGGCTGGCAGACCACTCCTGACCTGCCCACTGTTCCTGTCACAAGTGTATTTTGTCAATCTGCCTGTTCTGCTTCCCACTCTGTCTCTGGTGAAGCCTCTTACTGCCCCAGCACCTCTGCCTTGTACCCCCATTCTGTATGCATAAATACATAACTATTTTTTTTAAAAAGAATTTTAGCATCAACAATTTTTAAAAATTCTATAAAACACCCTATAAAAAGAGGACACTTGGACACCAGTAGACATACACACACAGAGGATGATGTGAAGGCAAACAGGGAGAAGACAGCCATGTGATGCGAGTAATTCAAAGCCAAAGGCTGCCAAAATTACCAGCAAACACCAGAAGTTAGAAAAGGCAAGGAAGGACTCCCAAGAACCAGCAGAGAAAGAGTAACTCCACCAACACTGTGAACTTGACTTCCAGCCTCTAAACTGTTTGGTTGTTTAAGGTCACCCAAGTTTTTTGCACTTTGTTAAAACAGTCCTAGAAAAGTAATATAGCCCCAATGGCCTGCTGTTGATTAAATCTGTCAGATTTTACCCCAACTAGCTTTAGTGAATGCTTGCTGCTGACCAAGGAGATTACAGGCTAGCTCAGTGGTTCTCAATAAGGTGGGTGGAGAATAACAATGATAGCAGCAGATCCTAATTTGGGGGGGGGGGGAGATGTTCCACAATAAACATGTCCAAGCTCCACTCCAAGCCTGTTGATAAGAACATGAAAAATGGGGGATTGCTAACATGGAGTTTAAACAAATTCCGTTAATGATATAACAGTAATTTGTACTAATCACTTCCCATTTCCATCCCCTTAAATAACAGGGCAGAACTTTGGGTCTTCCTTAAATTGATCTATAGATTCAATGTAAGCCCAATCAAAATCTTAGCAGAAAAATTCACAAGCGATCCTAAAATGTAAATGAAAACACAAAAGGCCAACAGCCAAGGCAAACTTGAAGCAGTACAATATGCTGGAGGAGTCACTATCAGACACTATATGGCTATTGAGTTAGTGTAGAATTGACACAAGACTAGACAAATGGAAGAATGGGACAGGAGAGAGAGCCCAGAAGTAAACCGACACGCAGGTGACTTGATTTATGATAAATGTGACACTGCGGGCCCTCCATGGTGGCGCAGCAGTTTAAAGCACATCACTAAGAAGCTAATGCCACTTCAGCATGCATTTGACCCCTGCCCCAGGGGTGACCCATATGGCACGACAGACCTCTTCTGACCTGCCCACTGCTCCCCTCAGCAGTGCACTTCGTCAGTTGGTCTGTTCTGCTCCCCACTCTGTCTCTGGTGAATCCTCTCACCGCCCACACCTCTGGCCT
>NW_004567124.1:7403780-7410193 GCF_000260355.1 Condylura cristata
ATTTCAGCTAGATCTAGATATATAAAGAAAAACAGCAAAGTTCTCAGGAAAACAAACATACCATAGATGATCTGTTAACGTTGGGAAAGATAAAATTTTCTTAAACAGGGCATACAAAAAACTGAAGGAAAAAAATGCTAAATTAAATAATATAAAAACAAAGAACACCCATTCATGAAAAGGTATCTTAAAAGATATAGAATAAGAGAAGATATTCATAATACATATATCTGACAAAGGATTTGTAACAAGAATTTACAAAGAACTCTTACAAATCAGTAAGAATAAAACATAACCCAATAAAAAAATGGGTAGAAATTTTGAATAGGAATTTCATTAAAGGATTTCCAAATGTCCAATAAAAAAACCGCTCAATCTCATGAATTATCATGGAAATGAAAATTAATACAAGATACTACTATGTAGAAATTAGAAGGCTAAAATGAAAAAGACAAATAAGGTCAAGTGCAAAGAAACCAGAATTCTAACTGGAAGTAGGGCTGTAAATTGATCAGACACTCTGGGACTGGCTATTTCTATTAAGGCTAATCAGATGTGTTCTTATGACTCAGGAATTCCACTCTTAAGAACAGGAATTTGTATACATACTCCCTAAAAGATACTTAAAGACTTTTCACAGCAATATTTTCCACAGCAGTCTCAAATTTTGATAACAATATTCACCTAATGAAATACTACAAAATAAATGTGAATCAAGTCCCACTACATGCAACAGCATGGATGCATTTCCCTGACAAAATGTTGAACTAGACATATCAAAGCATATATTGTAATGATTCTATTTCTATAAAGCTCAAACTGTGTAATACTAATTTATGAAGTCAGCAGTTAAACTGATGACCATTGGGGGTTTAGCTATTGGAAGGGAACTATGAAAAGGTTCCTAAAAAAAAAAAAAAAAAAAAAAAAAAAGCAATATAAAAATAGAGATTTTTGTTCGGAAGAGCACACGTCTGAACTCCAGTCACTGCTCGACATCTCGTATGCCGTCTTCTTAAAAAAAAAAAAAAAAAAAGCACCACCAAAACTTTTGGACTTGTGACTCTTGTAGATTGTGCCAGTTGACAGGCAGGCTAGTCAGATGAATCAGGCAATCTGCCCCGCACAACAGACCATGCTAGCATTGGATACAACAAACAGCTCATGGGCATGGAGTGAGGTAGGTCCCCACTGACTTATCTGTTTTTTCTCCAAACTGACACTTGATCCTGGAAGGCCTTTTTAAAAAATATCATAATTGTGGCCCTCCCTGGTGGCGCAGCGGGTTAAAGCACAGCACTATGAAGCTAAAGCCAATTCCGCATGAGTTCGATTCCCGCCTGCCCAGGAGGTGACCACATGGCGTGTCAGACCTCTGCTGACCCGCCCGCTGCTCCCCTCAGCAGTGTACTTCGTTGATCTGCCTGTTCTGCTCCCCACTCTGTCTTTGGTGAAGCCTCTCGCCGCCCCTGAGCCTCTGGCCTGTACACCAGTTCTGTATGCACAAATAAATAAATTTTGAAAATATCATAATTGTAAGGAGTAGGCTAAACGATAAAAAGTAGAGGGGAGCTCAGTAAATGGGAAGATACACAGTATTTCAAGTATATTGAATGAATGACATAGGACAAATTTCAGAAGATGGGGATAATCAGAGTCAAATAAGAAGGCAGGCTGTTAACTGAATTAGTTCAAGGTTAAAAGTTTCATTTGATTTTTTAGTTCAATGGGTATGGAAAATTATTTTATATCAGTCTTTTAGGCTTTTTTTAGTCATCCTAAAGAGAAAATAGAGTACAACTTGTGGTAGAGGGGGTCTACCCAATTTCTTACCATGTCCTTTTTTGTCACAGAGCTTGTTGCTATGGAGAAGGCCATGAAGGCAGCACTAAGGGAAATAAAGGATCTGGCAGGAGTAAGCACTGGGACAGTGGATTAAACAAAAACTCCTTGAGCAATTAGTAAGTAGCAGGACCCATAAATGACATACTTTGCATTATTTTCCTAACCCCAACCCCTCTAAAAGTGTATGGGTCTGGTTTGGTTTGCCACTATAATTTAACTCAAATACAGAGAAGCCTGAATGGTTCTAACAAAGCCTTAGCCTGGCAGACAAAATACAAGGCCATTTAGTAATGCTGCCTCATGCCAGGGGGAATCAGCTACCTACTCACCCTATCCTAGGGAAATTATCTCCAGCTGCTTAAATTATAAAGTTGATGCCCTATGATTTCTTTGTTCTGTAAAGCCTGAGGGAGATGGGATAATGAAGTATCAGAAGAGGTGGAGAACAACTCCGTGTTTCATAGAGTAGTCAGAGACAAGGAAGAAAAGAGGCAGGAGTGGAACAGAGAAAGGCAGGGGTATAAGGGAGGGTGGTGGAGGGCCAGGGAGAGTCAGTTCTCATTGGTATCATGAAGAGGCAGAAGCAGTGACCTGGGAGCAAAGCTCTGCCTGAACTGGTCTGAAACTACTGCTATGGGAGAAAAGGCTATTTGCCAAGTTTGTTAATAGCTTCTGTCCATCACTGTTACAGCAGCTTTATCAACCAGGGCAGAGCCAGGACCTGTTTTTAGCAGTGTAAGTGCTAAGACTGAGGGTTCAACTACATTTTCCACTACTGATGATGAACAAAGAGGGGTCCCACTTCTGTCCCATACAAATGATCACAAAACTAAATATCAGAGCAGCAAAGGACCACAAAGAGAAGCAGTCCAACTCCCTCAACTTGCAAATGAGGAAACTAAAGCCTAGACCAGTTAAATAACCTTTTTTTTCTTTTAGATTTATTTATTTATCCATACAGAACTGGGGTACAGGCCAGAGGTGCAGGGGTGGTGAGAGGCTTCACCAGAGACAGAGTGGGGAGCAGAACAGGCAGATCGACGAAGTACACTGCTGAGGGGAGCAGCGGGCGGGTCAGGAGAGGTCTGCCATGCCATGTGGTCTCCTCCAGAGCAGGTGGGAATCGAACTCATGCAGAAGTGGTTTAAGCTTCTCAGTGTTGTGCTTTAACCCACTGCGCCACCAGGGAGGGCCTAAATAATCTTTATTTAACCTTTATCAACAAGGCAAGAAAACACCTGGAGGTTGTGGCAAGGCTCCTGGAATGGGGTCTTTCACGTGGCCTCATATATCACTAAATAAACTGAGGCTACACCCTGGTTTTTAAAATGTTATTTTATTACTTTTTAGCATAACTGTATTGTTCAGGTATCACTCAGATTAAGCTTTAGGAACATAATTACTTGTTAAAGGATGGTATTGGTAACAAAATAGGCCTGTCTTTGAGTCTACCTGAGGGTTTTGCTACTGAAATATCAAAAGAATCACATTTAAAACAACCTTACTAATCATCAGGCAACTACAGTCAGAGACACTTTGTAGGGAAGGAGGGGGAACAACCAGCACAGGGGCGGGAAGAGTACAAGAGACTACGGTGATGGTGCACAGGTGAACTAGTGATGGAAATTTCATGGGGAAACCACATACTGTACAAAAATGAAGGATGATATAATGAATATTTAAAACAAACAAAAAAACCTTTACCTATCTGGCAAGTTCACAACCTGGCCAACTATCCAGCTTGATTTTGCTGGGGACAGGGAGGAGGTGAGTGAGAGTATAAAAGGGCATCTCTCTCCCTTGGAGATTAGTTTATATTGCAGTCTAGTTTGTACAATGAAACTCAAGAAAGTCTGTAACTGACTGATTTTCTTAGGGTTTCATGATTTAACTATATGGCAGCAGACAGATAACATAATCCACAAGAGGATATAAACACTGTCACTGTCCTAAAGCATCCCCTGAGAGTAAGCTGCTAGGTGGGAAGAATGTGTTGGCTGTTGTTTGGGGAGCAGGAGGGGTGAGAGAAAGTAAGAATTGATTTCCTAATGTTTCCTTTGTGTGGCTGCTGTTGCCATGTGGTGGTCTGTTGCTATGAAGATTTGTGGTGCTAGACAATGACTGCTCCACTCTTTATGAGTGGCAGAGCTGTTTCTTTGGGAGTCAGGCTAGTAAGCAACTGGCAAAGCAGTGGAGAACTGCTTGGTCACTGCACACTCTCTCCAGGTGAATACTGCCTGAAGCAAGGTGCACGAGTATTGATTATTGCCTGCCAAGGAGAAAGAAAAACTGGCAGTAAGCTGAGTACCAACTCACCTTTCCAGTATAAATATAAAAGTTACATATAGCATTGCTCACACATACTTTTTACATGAGATTCACAGAATGAACTAAAGTATCAAGGTCACATTTCTGTTAAGGAGGATTAATGGTGAGCACCTTCTTTTTAGTGGGAATGCTAAAGACCCACAGCTGTTATCTGCTAGGAGTATGAAGAACTTCTGAGGCAGGTTCTCAGCAGAACTATCACAGACAAGCCATCTTTCTGCTAAGCAAAAACAATGCCTATAACTGACAACAAGAAAACTGCAACCTATAGACCAAAGCACAGAGATCAACCACAGGGTCTGAAACAGGACCAAATATTTTTCCAGGTATCAGCCAAATTATAAGAGAAACATCCTCCATTCTCCCACACAATTACCCTTCTTTCCATCTGTGTGTGTGTGTGTGTGTGTGTGTGTATACATACACACAGAGAGAGCTGCTTTTAGAATATATATAATTTAAAGACAACCTGGTCCCTATTTATAGTACATTAAACCACAAGCTACCAGTGACAATTTTTTTTTAAGATTTATTTATTTATGCATACAGAACTGGAGTACAGGCCAGAGATGCACGGATGGTGAGAGGATTCATCAGAGACAGTGGGGAACAGAACAGGCCGACTGGATTCACCAGAGACAGTGGGGAGCAGAACAGGCCGACTGACGAAGTACACTGCTGAGGGGAGCAGAGGGCAGGTCACGCCATATGGTCACGGCATATGGTCACTTCCAGGGCAGGCAGGAATCGAACTCTTGCTGAAATAGCTTTAGCTTCTTAGTACTGTGCTGTAACCTGCTATACAACCAGGGAGGTCCACCAGTGACTATTTAATGTTAAATAAAAATTAAAACTTCTCTACACTTTGTGCCACATTTCAGGTGCTCATTATCACATATGACTAAACTACCATTTTGGAGAACATATTTGCATTGCTAAAAGTTCCACTAGACAGTGCAGGGCTAGTCAAAGTTTCTTCCTCCTCCCCCTTTAAATTAGAAAACTAAGCCAGAAGAAGAGACTTCCTATGATCTCACTGGTAGTTATGGTATTGTCAGTTTTAGAACCCTACTCTCATGACTGGTTCAGAGATTTTTTTTGTGTGTATGTATAACTATGCCTTCTTACTACTATTATTCATTGAAACATTTCTTCCCAAACATCCCAGATACTCCTAATTATTGGAATAAAAATAAACTCTGCTGTGGAGCTGTTTGCTTGTACATATACTTTTTATTATATTAGTTTATTTTTACATATTTTTGTGCATTTTTCCATCTCAGTTGCAATCCCCTTGGGTTTCCCATCAACAAATCACCCATGTGCCATCACCAATGTTTTTGACCCCATTCCCCACTCCACCTCCACAAAATGTCTCTGGTATATAGCTGTTCATCATTATCATTATTTTCTCGCCTGTTCTGTTATATTCCTGCTATGAGAGAAACTATCCGATATTTTTCCTTTTCTTTCTGGCTTATTTCACTAAGCATGATCTTTTCCAGCTCCATCCATGTTGCTGTAAAAGACATGTGTTTCTTTTTTTGGTTGCTGAGTAATATTCCATTGTATATAACGTGTACATACACTTTTTAATGAATGCAAAAATAGGAAACTTCCTCCTCTCCACCAAACATTAAGCTAGAATTCAGCTTTGGAAAATAAGTAAAATCTTTGACTTTTATACAGTTAAGCCTCAAACAACACAGGTTCAAAATAAGCAGGTCCACTTACTCAAGAATTTCTTGTAAACAAACACCATAAAATTAAGGTTCCAAAAAATACCATATAGCACTGCAAATGTATTATTTCTCCCTAATGTCTTTATTAATTAAAATCTTTTCTCTAGCTCAATTTGTTGTAAGAATATGGTATATAGTACATGCACAAAATGTGTATTGACTGCTTATATTATTAGTAAGATTAACAGTCACTATTAATAACTAATCTTAATAAGATCTAACAAGTAAGCAGGGAGTCAAAAGATACACATGGATTTTTCGCTGTGCAAGAGGGATGGTGCCCCTAACCTCTCCATTTTTCAAGGGTTAATCGTAAATTTCAAAAGCTTAGTGGAGAAGTCACTGTTAAAGAAAAAAGTACCATAAAAAAGTTCTCGGCTCTCCCTGGTGGCACAGCGGGTTAAAGCACAGCACTGAGAAGTTAAAGCTACTTCCACATGAGTTCGATTCCCGCCTGCCCTGGAGGTGACCACATGGCGTGGCAGACCTCTCCTGACC
>NW_004567124.1:7410323-7429590 GCF_000260355.1 Condylura cristata
AATAAATCTTAAAAAAAAAAAAGTTCTCATTATTTTTAGTCAATACATAGCCTTTTTACCCTATGTGACTGAACTATATGGATACAAGGCACAATAAATTTTATTAATCAAGTATTTACTAATTGTGTGTGTGTGTGTGTGTGTGTGTGTGTGTGTGTGTGTGTGTGTAAAGTATGAACAAGTCCTTGGAAATAAAACTGCATATAAAGCACAGTTCCTTGTGTCAGCCATATTATCAAATAAAGGAAAAAAAAACAGGTAAGAATTCTAGTGGAAACAAATAAGTACTGGCTTAATATTTATGTCACTGTAGTTTTAGAAGAGTGTAAGAGGAACTCCACAGCTGCAGGCTCAAAGATGCAGAGGAGCTTGTCTGGCTCCTCTGAGGCCCCCTTTTAGTAACCAGGTATGGGCAGGCTGTGCCTGGCTCCTCTGCACCCTTTGGGCCCACTGCCACAACAGACACAGTTCAGGTTTCACACTGGTTGCGTTTGGTTTTGGGTTTTGAAACCTACGTCATTTTGAAAGCACACTAATCAGGTCTGAAATCTCAGAGCACAGGGAAGAATAAAAAGACTTTAAAAGCCATAAAAATTGGGGCAGTTCAGGTCTGACACATTGCCACTTGGAAATATCATCAACTCCTAGCTTCAGATTTCCAACTTGAACCTTTGCTTCAAATTATCTATTGCCACTTCTGCCTCCAGCATGACTGGTGCCACCTCTAAGAGCTGACTGATCCTCCAACACCACCTCCTGGTCACTGCCACTGGCCAGTACCTCTGCCACCTCTAGAATTTTCTTCTGTTGCTCTTGCCTCTGGGGCTACTTAGCCTCACCTCCAGATCATTGCTACTGGCTGGCTGTTATGATGTTGCCCCAGCAGTGCCACTTGTGATTACTTCTAGCTGTCACAGTGAGTTGGCACTTACTGGTGTCCCACAACCTCAGTTGTGGGCATGAGAGGGGCAATGCCATTTTTCACAAGCAGCTTTTAGTTTGAACTACTATAACACTATATAGGGTAGGATGGACAATCATCCTTAGCCTTAGAAACTTTTCCCTGGCCTTCCCTGGTGGCTCAACGGGTTGGGACACAGCACTGCAAGCTAGCAGCAGCCACTTCAGTGCAAGTTTGAATCCCTGCCCCGGAGGTGGCCCACATGGCTTGGCAGACCTCTCCTTTCTGACCGCTGCTCCTCTTAGCAGTGTACTTCATCAGTCAGCCTGTTCTGGGCCCCACTCTGTCTCTGGTAAATCCTCTCACCACCCCTGCACCTCTGTCTGGCCTGTACCCTAGTTCTGTATGCATAAATAAATAAATCTTAAAAAAAAGAAAGAAACTTTCCTCCTTTTAAAATCTTTTCCAGTTTCCCCCTTATAAATAAACTCTGTTACATTCACATGTTTGAAGGCTTCAGGAGAGGAAAAAGAGTGGGGCCAGAAAAAATGTTTGAAGTAGTAAAGGGTGAAGACCCCCACTTTTGAAAAAAGACAAATTAACCAATTCAAGAAGCTAAATTAACTTCTAAACAGGATAAAACTAAAAAAAATTCATGTCAGACACATCACACATTATAATTACATGGCTGAAAAAGAAAAAAAAAAACTCTGAAAGCGATCAGGGGAAAACAGCATACTACTTACAGGGAAACAATGATTTAAGTGATTCTGTATTTTTCACTAAAACTAGAAAGGCTAAAAGAAAACAGAACTTTTTTTTTGAAACAGAACATTTTTAAAGTGCTAAAAGAAAAGAAATGCAAACCTAGATATCTTTATCCAAAAATATATATTTTAGGAATAAAGACGAAGTAAAGTAATTTTCAGAGAATTCATAGCCATTGAACCTGGTTTAAACAGAATTATTACAGAGTTTCAGACAGGAAAGAAACAGAGGGAATCTGAGAACATCAGGTTGAAAATACATGAAATTAGTGTGGCTCTGTTCCAATAAAACCTTATTGACATCAAAATTTGAGTTTCATAAAATTTTCATGCCTCACAATATTCTCATTTTGTTGCCCTCCCCTTCCTCCCTTTAGCACCCTTACCTGCTTACTCCTCCCCCACCACCACCATTTTCAACTATTTAAAACACTGCCTGGTATTGCCTATAGCTCACAAGCAGTAATAACATAACGAAGGGAAGGTAAATGCACTTACATGGTGATAAAACTTCTACACTCCATTTGAAGTGGTCAAAATACTGAATTTTAGTGGACCGTGAAAACTTAAAACATGTATTGTAAACCTGAAAGCAACCACTTAAATTATACAAAGAGATCGAGAATGAAGAGTCAGTGATAACTAAGAAAGTTTGAGCTTCAAAACTGCTAGGATGGTACGGTCAGTGATGAAAGTAGCTCTAGTTAAGGGAAACAAAAGATGAAAGAAGCAAAATCTCAGGAGAAAGGATACTTTCTTAGACATTTTATTAATTATTTTTTATTTTCTTAGACATTTTGAATTTAAGAAATCACCTTCTGGTAAAGTTTCAGTCATCAGTATGAATGGAATTAGGCAAAAGGACAAGTCTAGAAAGGAAATTTTGGGGATTGTTTATTAGGAAGAAGCTACAGCCAGGACTATATGATTGTACTCATTTAAAGGAGGCTGCTGAAATAAAAACTTCTGGAAATTATGGTGTGTGAAGGCTCTGCAGAAAAGTGTGGCACAGTTTTCTAACTACTTCCCCTTCTCCCTTAGCAAGAGATAATTTTGTTTGGAGAAACCATTTATCCAGCTAAGAAAGCTGTACTTTCTTACCTTTCTTGCAGAAGGGATAGCCAAAGAGCTATAAATATAAGTCTTGAAAGTGCCTATTCTGGGTAAGCTTTTTGAAGAGAAATAGATTAGGTGGGAGACAGGTGGTTTTATTCTTCTCCTATTTTAAGTATGGAAATCCATGATAACTAGAGCTATATTAGCAATTCTGCAAAAAAGAAGTAAAGTTAAAAAGCTTAGAACATTGATGACATGAAGCCATCGTATCAGCCCTGGCCTGCCTGAACACTCCTAACTCAATGTTTCCTCAATTTTCTTCTTTATGGCATACATAGTAAATGAAAAATACATTGTGGGTACAGCTGCTTGTTTTGGGAAAAGGGAACAGGGCACCAACTGCCACAGGTTCCAACCAGAGGCCAATAGGTCACAATGACAGTGGCAGAGGTAGGGAGGTTTTCTGATTTTCACTCTAGTGCTTCTTCTGCTATACTACAAATTCTTCCAGAAAGCATATTTGCAAAAGTAAAATATGCCATTATTGAGAGCTTTCATTTAGTATTGTTGCTTATAAAAAAAAAAAAAAAAGATAGAGAGAATCCATAGTATAACTCCTGGAGTTGTTTATCTAAAGTCAGTCTTGTGATTTTTTTAAAAGATTTATTTATTTGTGCATTCAGAACTGGGGTACAGGCCAGAGGCTCAGGGGCGGTGAGAGGCTTCACCAGAGACAGAGTGGGGAGCAGAACAGGCAGATGGACGAAGTACACTGCTGAGGGGAGCAGCGGGAGGTCAGGAGAGGTCTGCCACTTCATGTGGTCACCTCCGGGGCAGGTGGGAATCGGGGCAGGTGGGAATCGAACTCATGCGGAAGTGGTTTTAGCTTCTCAGTGCAGTGCTTTAACCCCTGCGCCACCAGGGAGGGCCAAGTCTTGTGTTTTTTTTAAAACACCAAAAACCACTAAGAAATTTTTGTTCAGCAGAAGTATGTGGTATAACTTAAGGTTTCTTATACGTTGTTTCTAGGACCCTTTGTTAAGATTTTGTCTTGTGAACTAGGAGTAGTATACTTGGAACCTAATATTTTGATTTTAAGTGAGATGGGGGAAAAAAATGAAATCAGGTAGAATCAGACTTCTGAATAAGTGCTAAAGATTAACTCTCAAAAAAGCTGATGAAAACATTTCAGGTTACTTTCAGGTCTTCTTAATAGTCCTAACGTTGAGCCTAGTAAAGGAGGATCTTTGCAGTACTGGCTGAATTAAGAACAACTTAAAAAGAGAGTGGCTCTGCAGGAATTTAAGATGTCTCCAACACAAAGTTTACAGTGAGAGATATGGCAGAAAGAAGCAATGCTACAAGACATGCAAGTAAAGAAAGCAGGAAGAATTAAGGCCATAACCCCTACACCTGTTCTCAGCATGGTAGTTCAGTTTTACAGAGATCTCAAGGCTTCCGTTCTTCTCAGAGGCCAACAGTCACAGCTTCTTGCTAAACTGTAGGGGTTTTTCCATTTGAAGATAGTAGTTTGCTGGGCAAAGAGAAAGCTAGAAGTGAAGCAGGGAGCAGACAAAAGGCCTAGATGGCAGATGAATTTTTTTAAGTATAGTAAATAGTTCTTATTATTAACTTGAGAATAACTCAATATACTAGATATTCTGGATCTGCACATGATGATCTTTTTGCATGACTTCCTGATACCTAAAGATGAAAGGGAATATGACACCAGCTCTGATCCCAATTCAAAACTTGGGATGACATGTTGCTTACGTGAAAACCCTCTGGAATAGCCAGAAAGGAAAGTAACTGCAGAATAATTCTTTTTCCTATAGAATGCAAGTAAAACAAAGAAGAAAGGTGCTGAATTCTGGAATATAGTATCATCGGTATTAAAAGTATGAGAACTAAAAATCCTACACATTTAAAAAAATGAGAGTGATCTCAAATATAGTGAAAGTAGTATTCTCAGTTTCAGAGAAGGTATGGAATTTTGACATAGTTCCTAAATTCAAACAATATTATAATGTCTGTTAGATAATAACATTGTGCCAGAAATGATTACATATAGGCAAGCATTCATTCAAGTGCTTTTGAGGTACCTGGTGTTCAGAGTTATGAATAGAATGGTATACAAAATAGAGCCCTTAACTTCAAAGAACTTCTAAAACAGTGGAAGAAATACATATTAATAAAAAAATAAAATTATATAGATACAAAACTGTAAATTGTGACGAGTACTGTGAAAAGTACAGGTATATTTAAAAAAGAAAATCAGGGACAGTCACTTATAATTTCCAGATTGTATATTGTTTACATATATCCAGAGTCAACCTCTTCACTGTCTCTACATCAGTTTCTAACACAAAAGGTTTCCCTTTTTTGCATGATGGTTTCATGCAGACAGTAAACCTCATCAGCAATGTTACTCTATTGATGCTGATGAGAAAGCCAGGAACAAGCATTCTTAGCCTGTATCATATCAGTAGTTATTGCACTTTTAAATAAATACTGAATTATAGCAAATATTCGAATATTAGAATGAAACACCTGAATTTCCACAAGCTGACTGATAAAATAGCTTATGATAATCAGAGATAATTAGCTTTGCTCCTTTGGGCCCCTAGATTCCTCAGAATGGAGATGCTTTGACAGTCTGGTTACTGATGCAGAGACCTGATGGGACTCTGAGGCCCGTCTCCGTAAGCACACAACGAGGACTTGGATTCATTTCAAAAAGATTGTATGTGTTGAAATCAAATTGCTACAGATGGCACCAAGGGATCTGAAATACCTGGTGAAGTCCCAACTGCACTCCGTCTTTTTTAGGTTTACGAACTTTTAAAACAAAAGAGATACTGTTCTCAGGGGCAAATGGAATATACAAGACACTGGCCGGCAGACTTGGGCAGCAGCACCCTACAGTGAGCCAACTGCTTAGTGGAAGCCTCAAAACAAGACCATGTGGACATTTCCCTATTGCCTTGGCCTAGAAAATCTGTACTAAGTGACAGATGCATGAAGTGTGGCTGGGCAACCAGTGGAAAGGAGCTGGCTGCAACTCCAGGTGTTAAAAATAAGGCAAGGGTTGCATTTTCAATGAGCCAACACTAAGTCAATTTAACAGCGACTATTTTCCGGCCCACATTAAAAAAACTGGCAACAACAAATGCTGGCAAGGATGTGGAGAAAACGGAACCCTCTTACACTGCTGGTGGGAATGCAAACTGGTCCAACCACTATGAAAAGCTGTGTGGAGATCCTCAAATTACTAAAAGTGGAGCCACCATATGACCCAGCGATTCCATTCCTAAGAATCTACCCAAAGGACACAAAAACATCAATTTGAAAGGAAACCTGTACTCCTATGTGCAATGCAACAATATTTACAATAGCAAAGATATGGAAACAACCTAAATACCCTAAAACAGATGAATGGATCAAGAAGATGTGGTATATAATACACAATCAAAAAAGATAAACTCATGCCATTTGCAGCAATATGGATGGAACTGGAAGGGATTATGCTCAGTGAAATAAGTCAGAAGGAAAAAGAAAAATATCAGATGGTTTCACTTATAGGAGGAATACAGGGAAACCAAATAAAAGGTCAAAAAAAAAAAAAGAGAGAGAGAGAGACAAGATTTGTAGGCTGGGACATACAGCAGGGGAGGGGAAGAAGTAAGGTGAAATCAAAGGAGGGAAGAGCACAAGGGACTATGATGACAGTTCAAGGGTGATGTGGTGGTGGGAAATTCATGGGGACTACAACCCCAGAGGAGAAATCAAATACTGTACAAAAATGAACAATGTAAGAAAATTTAAAAGTTAAAAAAAATTAAAAACAGGACAAAACAAACAAAAAACCGTCGACTATTTTACATTTCCTTGACTCCCACACTGCCCTTTTATTACTTTTTCTCTTCAAGCTTGACCCAGAAGTTCATTAATATTTTAATTTTCCTAAATAAAAGAATAGGAGGGCCCTCTCTGGTGGTGTAAGGAGTTAAAGTGCAGCACTATGAAGCTGTCCACAGCCACTGCAGCATGAGTTCAATCCCCGGCAAGGGAGCTGACCCACAGGCCATGCACATCGCTCCTGACCCGCCTGCTGTTACTCTCAGTGGTGTATGTCAGTTTATCTACTTGTTCTGCTCCCCACTCTCTCTGGTGAATCCTCTTACCCCCACACCTCTGGCCTGTACCGCAGTTCATGTATGCATAAATAAATAAATCTTCCAAAAAAAAAAAGGGATATGGAAAGTATAGACAGAGCTTGATTTACCTGGCCGCACCTATAAAATGACTGCTTATGAACCAGGCTACCACTGCTGAATAGCTATGAGGGGGGATAAATTATCTAAAAGATTGGTATTGGAAATTCCTAGAAGCTGAGAGATTTTGCTAAAACGTTCACTATAACCCTCTGCATAGGTATCATCAGCAGACCAGAGTTACTCAAGACTCTAAATACTCAGTATTATTTGTAACAGTGTGACCCTGTTGGGCTCTTCTAAAAACGCACATTGAGAAAGGATGGAAAAACCACACCAGCACTTACCATCTTCTGTTTCCTGCCACACGATGCCCTCAAGATTGACACTTGTTCCAGGTTCACAGGGGCCCAGGCACTCAGGCTCTGTGGCTAAAGCCACATCGCATGTATTGACTCCGACTGATCGAGTACGAACCATGATCTGCTCACAGGGGGATGAGATGTCATTACTGACCACTGGCACTAAAAGGTGCAGTGGCAGCACCGCTGGTGTAGAGACAGGAGACTCCATCTGTCGGAGAAGAGAAAGTTGTTGCTGAGTTGCAGGGAGAATATTTAGAGGTTAACACCTATGCATTTAACCTAGTCCTAAAACCTTTCTTACCAGAGTACAGAGGGCTCTAAAAGAAAAGACTAAGGTCCATCCTTTCAAGTCTAGCTTATGATAACCACAAACCTAGTGGCTTACATATGTGCACCGTGTGCGAGGAGAAGCTTTATTTCTTATTAATGATTTTTCTTATAAACTGAGCTTGGATAAAACTGTATCCAAATTTGTGCCAGATTTCAAAAGAGCACACAGACTGGTAAGAAAGAAATGGCCAGACTTCTACTACCGTCACTGCTATGATTCCCACCAATCTATCACTCAACAAGTAATATATTACACATAGATATAAAATTTAAGAAAAAAAGGTGGTAATAAAAGGGGAAAGAAATTCCCAGTTGCTAGAAATGCTACTTCAAGAAAATTAGAACTTTATCTTTAGCTACCAGGAAATCTACATAAAGGTTATAAAAGGGCTGGGAGCAAAGTGATGGGGGTTTCTAATCCTGAGAGATTATAACAGTGATTGGTTAATGAGAATGACATTTTGGAGTGTGAATCTGACATCAAATGCATCTGTAAGAAACATGTGCTTTTACTAATCAGAAGCCAATCCATAGCAGACTGCAGATAGTTATCCCACAAAGACAGAAATAGTCGAACACTAGAACCGGCAGTCTACTTCCAAAACTAGGACCTCCAAAACTACAATGTAACTACCTTAGATGCCAAGACTTATGTAACACATCAAGAGTTAGAAGTGGTAATAAAGTGATAAAAAATAAAAATCCTTTAACTCTTTAAATCTTGACAACAGGTTGACAAAGTACCAACTCTGTGAATCTATTATTCCAGATTCTAACACAGTTTGTATATCTGTGGTCAATACAATGATTGATCTTCCCTGAAGATTAACTACGATACCAATCAAAAACCTAGAATTTTTAGTTCAGGTTGAATGTACTCTTTCAACAAACTAAAATCAATAGCACCCACACATGTATCCATAATCCAAGCTTCTGGAATAGTTTATGGCAAGACTATCACTCTACCTATAATCTGCCTACTTCTTCCCTAAGACATACATGTGCATGCGTGCACACACACGAACACAACCTTCCAGCTTTGAATACTACTCTAGAAGCTGAGATCTAGGTATTGCTTCCATTCCCTTCAGCTAGTTCTGACTTCTTGGTTTAGAAAGTCATTGCTGTTTGCAGATCATCATTTTCAAGAGTTCAAAGTATGTTTTATATACCACAGTTTTCATAAAATTTAATCAAAGAGAAACAATGTATCTGGAATTCTATCAGGACTTTTTTTTTTTTTTACTCTCTTCTAATGTTTGAAGATCAAGCATTTGTAATTTAATCAGGAAACCTCAGAATACAAAAGAACCTTGCATGATTCTATAAAATTTCTATCAAATACTTGAAGATGTTAAAAGCAATACAGAAAGTAAATGATACTTTCTATTTCTACTAATATGTCTACAACTATGACTACCACCATGTAGTGGTAGGAATCTGGCTGTTATCACTAAACCCTTTGAAGAATGCTCTAAGAAATTGGCTCATAACTCTTTGAAAAGAAAGATAAAAGATTCCTGGATATTTTACCCTTGATAGTTACTAGAAAGGGAAAATTAAAGGCAAAAGAATATGGATCATCTGGGTTTTTTTTATGAATAATATAATAGCTTATTTTTACATCATTTTGTGGATTTTTCCATCTCAGTTGTAATCCCCTTGGGCTTCCCATCACCAAATGGATCATCTACCTTTACCCTTTACCTTACTTCTATTTCTCTGTTCTTAGGGAAGAATTGAAACACAGCAATTTCATAATTAGAGGTACATTCCTTTTCTGTACTTTTCTTCTACTAGCAGGAGAAATTCCTGCAAAGCCCTCTTTGTTAGATAAAGATTATCTTAATCTTCTAGAGAGGGGTCTCCCTGGTGTCGCAACAGGTTAAAGCACAGTACTACGAAGCTGCTCCCCTCAGGGATTTATTTCAGTAGATTTGCCTGTTCTGCTCCCCACTCTGTCTTAGGTGAACCCCCACCCCCACCCCACACACACACCTCTGGCCTGTACTCCAGTTCTATATGCATAAATTTTAAAAAATTAAAAAAAATCTTCTAGACAGACTCTCCCTGGTGGCACAGTGTGTTAAAGTACCATATGCAAAGCTAGCCACAGCTGCCTCTTCATCACAAGCTAGACCCACATGGTGCAGCAGACCTCTTCTATCTCGCCCACTGCTCCCTTCAGCAGTGTACTTCAGCTTCCTGCTCTATCTCTGGTTAATCCTCTCACAGCCCCTGCACCTCTGTCCTGTATGCATAAATAAATAAATCTTTCTACACACTCACTCACTCTCTCCCTTTCTCTTCCTACTCTCACCCCCACCCCACCCCTTTTCTTTCTTTTTCCTTCCCATCAAGGAAGGATAGCTCTTTTCTGAAAGTTGTTTCATTTCTGTTTAGGTTATTCAATTCTTCTAGCTATTCCCCTAATTACGTACTGATGGATCTAGGTTGGAAACACCACTGCTGCATTTCAGGTAGTTTGCCAAATTAAACTTTGCTACAGAACTGAAAAGGAAGAGAATAAACACAATTAGCTGGACTGAAGACTAGAATAACAAAATTGACAAATGAGGAACTGTTTAACATATGTACCAAACCACCCTTACTGGTCAAAGTCATTAAATAAGAGTTCATGATATGGGCCCTCCCTCCCTAGTGTCACAATAGTTTAAGAAGCAGCAGCACTAGGAAGCTATCCACAGCCTCTGCAGCATCAATTCAATCCCTGGCCAGGGAGGTGACCCACATGGCAGGGCAAACCTCTCCTATCCTGCCTGCTGCTCCTTCAGCAGTAGCAATCAATCTGCCAGTTCTGTACCCACTTCTGTCTCTAGTGAATCCTCTTACTCCCCACCCCTCCAGATTGCACTCCAGTTCTTGTATGCATAAATAAATAAATCTTTAAAAAAAGTTCATGATCTATGTTAGCATAATGATGATGTATTTTTTAAGCAATTAAGAGAGATTTGGTGGGGTCGGAAGAAGAGAAATCACCTATCGTTTTAGAACTATTCAGTTCCTTCTACACTGCAACAGAAATTTAAGGAGAAATCATAGAGCAGCACACTAATGTTTAATTACAGCTTCGACTCTGCTAATTACCGTTTGGTCATATCTATAATCTATGTTAAGCCATAGTGCATAGTAAGTAGCTCTGTGATATTCATCTAATAACCTAGGTGTTTTTTATGAGATTTCATATTTTACTGCTCAACTAAACAAACAGTTTCATTTATCACTCTCCAGGAGAAGCTAAAAATCAGAAAAGGACTCATTTTGCCAACTTTCCCAACAAGAGCAGTGATTGTCAGACGACTGGTACCAGTAGGGAAAATAAGGAATATAAAAAGTTTGGATCATTAAATACCTCATTAACTATAATAACAACAATAAAAGCTGGACCAATTCTCATTCTAAAATACTAAGAAGTGCTACAGTGAGCCCATGGGGCTCAGCTGAATGGAGAAGTAAATAACTACAAAACAAAACAAAAATCTGAAAGGAGATTTACAGAGAAATTAAAAATGGAAGTCTCTTAAGTTTTCCAGTAGTTCATGTCCTTTATCTTTTATGATACTTCTTTTCAATACACCTTTAGCTATTAGTCTAACAGCACCAATTAGGGATCTGAGTGCTGATAGGCAGGTGACATAGAAATGAGGACCGAGAGAATACAGAAAGGCCAGAGCCATTAATCTCCCTGCAAGAAATAATTATACACTGACTTCAGCTGCCTCCCACACATAAGAGGTGTTGATGGAGGGGAAATGAACTGAAAAAAATCTTTGGGAGAGCTCCTCCCCTCTGCCCTTTACAAAAATGAGTTTGATATCTACACATTCACAGTCAAAAACAGGAAAGCTGGTAGCTCCAAGAAACTCCCTTTTATTCAAGACTGAAAAATAACTGTTAGATGAATGTTGGAATTTATTCAGAACATCAAGTAAAATTGTGTAGAAACAATATAAGATATACAGAATATTGTATTAATAAGAAGTTCTCCTTCTTCAACAATTCTAAAGGTTCTTCAGGATTTTACAGTCACTTAGCACAGGCAATACTAACTGCAATATAAGTGAACAAGGTATAGAAATTGGACTAACATAGAAGTATTCCCCATACCTATGTATAATATAAAACTGAACTGTGTTTTTCTTTCTTTTTAATAACTAAGAATTATCTTTGCTTATTCTGGAAGATAAGTGATTCCTCCTTTTGAGAATCTGGTGGGTAGAAATCTTGGAATAAGGATGTTGAGGTTAGGTTTGAGGACTGAGGGAAAAACATGAATTGCTCTTTTTCACAAAGCTCCTATGAGAATATAGTAGAATATTCCAAGTAAGTCCCCAAACAGCACATTTAAGTATGTCGTCGGGGAGGAAATCAATACCTTTTCAAACACTAAATATTCTCTGTTCAAGGTTAAAAAAAAAAGAGGTTGCTGGTTTACTGAGTTTAAGATTACATTTAGGTTGCTTTGAAAAAGAATTAGATTGCAAATCTGGTTAATTTTTAAGATATCTTGTAACAGAAGACAAGGAGGAAAAAGAAAAACACAGTAGCTGGCACCATAACCAGATATCAATAGTTCTTGGAAACAAAATGTTCTATTATTCACAGGAGACTAACTTTAGCACTCAATTTTAACCAAAGAGCACCTGGTCAAGGTCAACAGCAAAGGCTATCCCAATATATACTAGTAAATATACTAGTATATACTAGTGCAGTACAAATACAATTTGAAGACTTCAGACTCATTAGAAAGAATTCTGCAATGATCCCTCTACAGTCTCAGATTCAGGACCTAAAGATCTCTTCTGATAAAGAGATTGCAGATTGAATAGTCCTAACATTCAAATATTTCAAAATTTCCAATGTGGGAGAACAGATAAATTTTGCTGGAAATATAACAGAGGAAAAATATCATAAATGGAATCAATGCACAACAGAAATCACGTGGTAGTGTCTATTACGTCTACTACATTGACAAAGATTTTTGTTGAATGAAGCATCTCTTCTCTTAAATCTTCTGCCTACTTGAAATTCACATTTTCTTTTAGCAAACTCATTAACTTTGCAGCTGATGAGTGATGACAGGAACCTAAGTATTATCTCTGAAATGACTTTTTTTCCCCACAGAATGTTGATGATCCCTCCCTCCCATCCCTGTAGTATTCTAATTGAAACACTAGAATTAGCTTCTCAAGAACAAAGAATTTGAGAAAAAGTTCACTTTTTAGCTGCAAATGCTTTTTACCTATTTTCATATACTTATTTCCTAGAAAGTCAGAGTTAGGGTGTGTTATCTCTGCTCTATTCCCTTACCCATTAAGATATATAAACTAGGGTCCTCCCTGGTAAAGCAATGGGTTAAAGCACAGCACTATAAAGCTATTGCAGCCACTGCAGCATGAGTTTGACACCTCCCCCCCTCCCCCAAGGAGGTGACTCACATGGCATGGCAGACTTCTGACCTGCCAGCTGCTCCCCTCAGCAGTGTATTTCAGTACATCTACCTGCTCTGTTCTCCACTCTGCCTCTGGTGAATCCTCTCATGTACCACATCTCTGTATGTATGTACCCCAGTTCTATATGTATAAATTAATAAACTATAAAAAAAGATATATAAACGAACAAACAAAAAATAACACACAAGCCATTTAAGGTAAATACAATAGAAAGCTAAAGTTGGCCCTCCCTGGTGGCACAGCGGGTTAAAGCACAGCACTGAGAATCTAAAGCCGCTTCCGCATGAGTTCGATCCCCACCTGCCCCGGAGGTAACCACATGGTGAGGCAGACCTCTCCTGACCCGCCCGCTGCTCCCCTCAGCAGTGTACTTCTTCGATCTGCCTGTTCTGCTCCCCACTCTGTCTCTGGTGAAGCCTCTCACCGCCCCTGAGCCTCTGGCCTGTACCCCAGTTCTGTATTTTTTTAAATTTAAAAAAAAAAAAAAAGAAAGCTAAAGTCTTTTCCTCCGTCATGCAGAATCACAAAGATTAATTCTCAATTTAACCTATGACATCAATGAACCAAACTGGGATTAGAGATTTCAATCATCACTCATACTAATGGTCCTGTTTTAAAATATGAGAATTCTCAATCGAGATATCACAAACGGTATCCATTTGCAGTAGCTTCAGCAGGAGAAATTGGAATAATTCTCCATGAGCTTTTATTTATGCAGACTTGTATTTACTGATATTTATTTATGTGAGAACTTAAAACTGAGACATATAAACATTTTAATAAGTACCAAATAAATTGTTTTTAAAAACTAACAAGTCTGAAATACAAAATTAGAGAAACAGAGAACAGATTAGTAGTGACCAAGGGGTGAGGGTTGGTGGGAATTAGAAAGGAGGTGGGTGAGGAAAGACAACACAAATAATTCTTGTATTGATGGAGCTGTTCTGCGCTTTGTGTGACAGACACCCAAACCTACACATGAGATAAAACTGCACAAAACTAAACACACAGAGAAATATACACTCACACATTACACAAAAGAGTACAAACAAAATGGATGAAATCTGATAAGTTTGTGGGCTGCATCATAAGTAACTGCAACAATCTCAAAGTAAGAAGAGCAATAAAAATTGAGAACCACAAAGAACTTTTATTTATGTAGAGAATATATACTGATATTTACCACATTAGAATTTAAAAAGTAAAATTTGACTATGCATGAACTTATTTAAAATAATATTAAAAGTCTAGTAAATGTTAATATATGTTGTAAATAAAAAAAGCTATTTTTTAAAAGGATGTGATAATAAAATAGAGAAGAGAGGAACTGATTTACATTTGCAAACCTCTTTAGTGCCTGGTTTAATGGCAAACAGCTAGATTCTCAAGTCTATTTTTGCATTCAATCAGTGAAACATTTTAGTTAAAGTATATTAAAAAACTGGCCTCACACACACACACAAAGTATTTCTCCTTCAAATAATTATGGATATTCTCTGATATGACACAAAAAATTAAACAAACTATAGTTCTTAAAGATTAGTAGCAACGTGGAATCTATAAGCTTTTATACTCTATTACATTATAATTCATTGATGTCTTTTGCACTTTAAATGTTTCTTTTACCCATGAATAATTTGTTTTTTCCTTTTTAAAATCATGCATTCATTATTTGGAAAATAATGATTTGTTGAGTTATATAGCTTTCAAATACTGACGGATTTCATTAATAACAAAAAGTCATATTCATTAATATTGCCTCTGAGCTCATCAGAAAATGCTTCAAGTAATAGTAAAATAGTCAAACTATAAATTTTCCCAAAAGGTATTTGCTTGAGAGGTCAAAACTTTATCATTAATAATAAATATTATCAGCTGTTTTCCTTGGAGTAATAGGTTCGTTTAATACATTTTTAAGAAAATGCAAACTTTCCAACTCTGAAAAACTATTAATTTGTCAGTTACACAAATGAAAATGGCACTTCAGTATAAAACTGGCTAGGTCAGGGACCTTCTTGGTGGTGCAGCAGGTTAGGACGCAGCACTGTAAGCAAGCCACATCAGCTTCAGTGTGAGTTCTATCCCCGCCCAGGAGGTGACCCATACGGTGCAGCAGACCTCTCCTGACCTCAGCAGTGTACTTTGTCCATCTGTCTATTCTGCTCCCCACTCTGTTTCTGGTGAAGCTTCTCACCACCCCCTGCATCTCTGGCTTGTACCCCAGTTCTGTATGAATAAATAAATAAATCTTTAAAAAAAAAATTGTGAAGGCTAATGCACTATAGAGAATGTAAGCAAGGACTTCTTTATATATAAAAAAAAACAAAACTGGCTAGGTCCAGTTCACAACTCAATAGTACAACTGCTTTTCCTTGAGACAAACATTTGTACTTGGGCATGCAGCATAAGTGTTTTCTGTGTACTTCCCATTTGGTCACATAGCATATAAAAGGACATGTTCTCCATGGATGACTTGGTGATGGGAAACCCATGGGGATTACAATTGAGATGAAAAAAAAAAAAAAGTAAAAAATGATATAAAAATAAACTACTATATTATATTTTAAAAAACGACATGTTCTCATAGGTCAAGGTTTAATAAATCAGTAATTTTTACTGTTTTATTAAAGATATTTTAAAGTGGAACTGGCTTTTACAGTTTTTAAATATCTTTTACTTGGGCCCTCCCTAGTGGTGCAGTGGGTTAAAACATAGCACTAAGAAGCTAACTCCACTTCAACATGAGTTCGATCCCCCCCTGCCCTGGAGGTGATCCACATGGTTTGGCAGACCTCTACTGACCCGCCCGCTGCTCCCCTCAGCACTGTACTTCATAGATCTGCCTATTCTGCTCCCCGCTCTGTCTCTGATGAATCCTCTCACCCACCCTGCACCTCTGGCCTATACCCCAGTTTTGTATGTATGAATAAATAAATCTTAAAAAAAAAAAACTTTTACTTTAAGGGTATACCAGTGAAGAATGTGATAGCTACACTAGTATAATTTGATGCCACTGCTTTGATTTAAGTCAAGATACCACCTATTTTACCCACCATTGCTTTTGTACTATCAATGTAAATGACAACAAATGAAAATGGTGAATAATGTCTTAGTATTATTATGAAGATAGTTGCGACCTAGAAGAATTTCTTAAAAGGTCTTGGAGATATCTAGGGGTCTTGAGGGCTATATTTTCAAAACTAGTCAAGTTTTTCATTCTGGGGTTGGGAAAGGATTCAGTTTTCCCACAAGCATTTATAGCCATGTGATTCCCAAACAAAACTAGTATTTTGGTATCAAGGAAGTTGAGAGAAATTGCCATTCAGTGGGTAAATAAGAGTGACTACCAGAGTTTGGAAAGAAAGATGAAGAAAAAAAAGACAAGTAGGTAGAAAAAATAATTAGCAAGAATGGAATATAATAATAGTCCTAAGTCCTAGTTTTTACAAGTAAGGGCTGTTAATGTATTAGTCATCTTCACCAACCAAGTATAAGTCTTTTAAAAATTTGAGAGAATGAAGGGCTCAATTAAAAGTTGACGAAATGGACAAATTAATGGTGATCATTAATGATAAAAGTGACTCTTACCCTTGCTGGGGGCAGGTGAAATCATGCCCTTGTATCAATTTATTTTCAAATTTTGAATGATAAGACTTGCCTGAAATTGAAAACTTAGTAGTTCAGAACCTAAACATGCCAATATCTAAAAGATATTTTTAAAATGGGTGTTTAATTAACCAGGAGCCATGATCTCCTTCCTGGCACCCTCCCTGGTGGTGCAATGGGTTAAAGCAGCTATTGCAGCACAAGTTCAATCCCCAGCCAGGGGGGAGACCCACATGGTGTGGCAGATCTCTCCTGATGGGCCACTGCTCCCCTCAGCAGTGTATTTCAGTCAATCTACCTATTCTGCTCCCTATTCTTTCTCAATCTATGGTGAGTCCTCTCACTCACCACATCTCTGGTCTCCCAGTTCTTGTGTGCATAAATAAATAGATAGATAAATCTTTAAAAGAAAAAGTTTTCCTGCCTTATATTTTCTATTTAAGCTAACGGTAGAAGAGACAAAACTTCTAAGGGTATGAAGAGTATTATATGGTGTAGATGAAATGCTGATTATGGACACCTTATCACTGTGGAATATTTCCAAGTAGGAAACAGCCATTTGCTTAGGCTTCGGTGCCCAAGTGTCTCCTAGGTGATTTTGTGTTCTAGAAAATCACAGAATATTCCCTGATTTTGTGTAACTTCACATAAGGGTAACAGATTTGACAGGAGAAACTGGTGATCCAATGAAAGATCTTTCTATTTAAAGAAGCACTTTACACAGCAAATCTGATTTGGGTTCCTAAAGAGCACATTTATGCTACAGCATCACACTTTATATCATATAGCTATTCCTAGAAGAATATGCACAGATAAAATCATAATAACATAATGTAGAAAAGAGCATCTAATTAACCAATGTGGATAGAGAATATCCCTTCACTTTACTGGGGTGATTTAAAAGACTGAATTCTTTAATATATGTCAGATTACTAGCAGTATGCCTATAATATACTGGTGATCTCAAATAACAACCTTTATTAGCTATTCTGAGTCAAGTTACTCTAAAGCATTTATTGAATTTCACATCTATTACAACTCATTAAACCTTTTCTACTCAAACTTTTAATCAGTCAAGTTCCCCAAATTTTTATACTTTTAAGGTTGACTTTTTAAAATTAAAAACACATATAAGATCTATGTGTTTTTATGCAAAGGATCTACAATGGTCCTATTTCCTTTCCCAAAAGCAACCAAGTTAATGTATATGTAGTTGCTTACTTATGTGTACCTTTTTACTTAAAAGACAGTGCACACTATTCTGTACATTATGTGTTCATACAAAATATATGAAAGTAATTGATTTAAACTACAAATGCCTGTCTTTTTAAAAGAGACTGGATGAAATTTCAGTTTACTTAATAGTTGGTAACCATAGACATATGTAATCTTTCTGAGCCTTACTTTCTTCTTCTGTAAAATTAAGACATCAAGAGTTATTTTTCATAAAGTCATTATAGTAATCAACTGAATGTAAAGTGCTTAGTATACAGTGCCCAGGACACAGTAAACATTTAACAAATATTAGCCAATAATAATGATGATGTTATATAAAGGTAATAAATGGAATTGTTAAACTCAATCTCATCTTTCAGTCTCTTGTGCCATTGTCACTCTCCATTCAGACATTCAGTGTTTGAGCTACTTCTTTGGAAGTAGCTGGAGTGGTTCATGATAGCACAGCTTTGACTTTTCATAATGTTTTCCTATTTCCTTCTTCTAGTAGAACACTTTTCTGTGGGAAATCCATTCCCCCAACCTCATTCTATTACAGGAATGGGCTTAACTCTACCAAAAGGACATAGAATATTTGCTTCACAGGCTGTAGAGATTCTTTCTTGCTTTGGCCCTTGAATTTGAAAGAACTAATACAATTTAGAGCTGCCAGTGGCAATTTCTCCTAACATTATGAAGTATACTTGCCAATTCAGAAGAAAGTAGAACAGGGACATGAGCAAAGACAGAATCCTGATGACATTTTTTGAGTCCCTGCCCAAAACTAATCAATTCCATTTCTTAGAACCTATAAATATTTCTTATTTGCTTAAATTAGTTTGAGTTAGGTTTCTTTCACAACCAAAAAAGTCCTCACCATGATGCATCACCTACAAATTGATATGCATTCTTTCTATTTAGTCATTCGAATTATAATAAAAATGTTGGAAAAGACTGCACCAAAAGCAGTCTTGTGGTACACCACCTCCATCTTAGCTGACAAATATCTAGTAGTCAATACTCTGTAAATATAGCTCTACTGCCAAATATAAAGTTGCCCAATTAAGTCACTATCAAGTCCATATTTCATTGACATGTTAGCAAGACTATCATAAAGGGCTTTTTCAAATGCCTTAAAAATTAAGGCACTCCATCTATCCAGCCATATCGTTTTTACTGAGAAGAAGGAAGGACGGAGGGAGGGGAGATGGAGAGAAACAAAGTTAAGAATATCTTGCTTTAAAACTTAATTTGTGGGCCCTCCCTGGTGGCGCAGCGGGTTAAAGCACAGCACTGAGAAGCTAAAGCCACCTCCGCATGAGTTCGATTCCCGCCTGCC
>NW_004567124.1:7429690-7450129 GCF_000260355.1 Condylura cristata
ATCTGCCTGTTCTGCTCCCCACTCTGTCTCTGGTGAAGCCTCTCACCGCCCCTGAGCCTCTGACCTGTATCCCAGTTCTGTATGCACAAATAAATATTTAAAAAAAAAAACCAACTTAATTTGTTTTCTTTAAGAATCTTTTTCTGGATTCTTCACTCAAACATTAAATATTTACTATCCTAAGCCTAATGTGGTCATCAAACATGATCATCATCTAATATGATCCTTGTTCCTAAGCCTAGTGGAGAGCAAATATTAATTAGTAATTAAAACAATGTCATAATGGGTGCAAAAGATTAAGTACAAAAGGGGCAAAATCACTTGAGTCTACTTGGAAGAAGTAGGTGCCATTTCACCTAAGTCTTAAGGAGTAAGTTCAAAAGAAAGATAAGGAAAATTAGGTTATTATAGTCAGATGCATCTGACTAAGATGAGAGGGAGCCTTAATAATCTGACATGGAGGTGTTGGAGCAGGTAATGGGATATTAGATGTCAGAGGAAAGAAAGTAAATGGAGTTCTAAGCAGGAAATACTATCCAATATACTTTAAAATTTTTTTACTTTGACTTTGAGGGAAATTAATAAGATGGCAAGGATACCAGTTAGAAACCTACTTAAAGAGTCTAAGCTCAGATGATGAATCAAGGCAGCAGTAGTTATAATGGAAAGAAAAGTATGAGTTGGCTAGAAGTGAGACTAACAGGTACAGCTGGCTTACTCATTATCAAGGAGGTAATAATTTGGGCAGATTTTGAAGTTTCTGGCACCATTACCTCAGACGAGAAATATATGCAAATAAGAGCAACAAAACAACTGTTAGTAGGACAGAATTAAAAAAAATAAGCTCAAACTTTGGAGTTTTAATTAAGCAGCTGGATATATACTGGAACTCAGGTGAAAGGTCAAGGCAGTAATTAATATAAGTCATGAGCTTGCTTGGATGGGATAGTGCAAGGGCAAAGGATAGAAAGAGGAAAAAAGTAAGCTGGGGAGAGCAATCTGGGAATATCAATATTTAAAGAATTAACTCCAGGAAGAAAAGACCACAAAAGAGCTGAAATCAATAAAAATCATGATGACAAAAGTAAACTTTTATTGTTTATGAGCCAAACACTTTTCAAAGCATTTTAGATGTAGTTCTAAAAGCTCTGTTAAATAATGTCTTTATAAAAAAAAAGATTTATTTATACATACAGAACTGGGGTACAGGCCAGAGGTACAGGGGCAGTGAGAGAATTATTCACCAGAGACAGAGTGGGGAGCAGAAACAGGTCGACTGAGAAAGTACACTGCTGAGGGGAGCACTGGGCGCGTCAGGAGAGGTCTGCTGTGCCAGGTAGATCACCTCCGGGGTTGGGCTGGAACTCATGCTGAAGTGGTTTTAGCTTCTTAGTGCTGTGCTTTATTCTGCTGTGCCACCAGGGAGGGCCCTGATATTTTAAATGATGAATATATTAAATAAGTTGGTAACGTGACCAAACAGTTACTAAGTGATGAACAGGGACTCAAACTCAGGCTATTTTAGCTTCACAACCCAAGAGTAATAGAAGACAACCAAAACTTAATGGTATCAAGAGAAGTCAAGGGAAAATGTAGTTTCAAGAACAAAACAGGCTGTTGTTAAATAACCCTAGCAACAGGAAAGGTAAGGCAAAAAGTTAAACTGCAAGAGGTAAAGGAAAATATTAAGAATCAAAGGCTGATAACTAAGATTTAGCTTGTGTCTACTGTGTGCCAGGAGTACTCAATATATTATATCAGTAAGTGTCATAACACTCGTATAAAGTTGATGATAGCTTTGGTTGACAGAAAAGAAATAGATCCCCAGAAAGATCAACTGATTTGTGTATAATTATTCAGTTATTATTATTATTGTGTATCATTATCCAGGATAAGGGCTTGAACCAATGTATGTCTAACTCTTAAGTTTATGCTATTTTCAATTATAGACAGGTAGTCCAGGAAAGCTTAGATATAACCAGGAAGGAATACAATTAGCAGACAAATTGTTTAACATTTTGTTCCAGGAGTTTGTTGAAGATCAATGTTAACTTTAAACTTAACCTGAAAAAATCTGGATATGTGCCTGTCTGTACACCCTATATTTAATAGGCTTCTCTAGACAACAGAATCTGGGACTACATGTGCCAATGCTTTCAATTATTTCCAAAATGATTAATTTGGACTAGGACACTTGAATTCTGTGAAAACTTGAGGTGCTTTGTTAAACAGGAAAGACGGTACTTGCTATTTAGTAGTCTTCTGGTAAAGCAAACTTACTTTTGCAAAAAACGTCCACGAAGAATTTTAAATCTATTTTTAGATCTGGATTTGCACACTAGTTTTGATAAATGCTTTGTTTCACATACTGACTTTCACTTAAAATTGCTTCATAATAGCACGCTGATTTTTCTGTTCAGATATTCTCTTAAGTAGAACAGAAAAAGCACCTGTCATCATGCAGTCAAACCTTGCTAAGCTATATTTTTCTTTTCTTTTTTAAAGAAAAGATTTATTTATTTGTTTGCTTGTTTGTTTAAAGATTCATTTATTTGTGCATACAGAACTGGGGTACAGGCCAGAGGTTCAGGGGCGGCGAGAGGCTTCACCAGAGACAGAATGGGGAGCAGAACAGGCAGATCGACAAAGTACACTGCTGAGGGGTGCAGTGGGCGGGTCAGGAGAGGTCTGCCACACCATGTGGTCACCTCCAGGGCAGGCGGGAATCGAACTAATGGAGAAATGGCTTTAGCTTCTCAGTGCTGTGCTTTAACCCGCTGCACCACCAGGGAGGGCCAAGATTTATTTATTTATGCATGTAAGAACTGGAGTACAGGCCAGAGATTAGGGGAGAGGTGAGAGGATTCACCAGAGACAGAATGGAGAGCAAAATAGGCAGATAGAATAAAATACAATGCTGAGAGGAGCAACAGGTGGTTCAGGAGAGGTCTAACACACCATGTTGGTCACCTCCTTGGCTGGGGATTGAATTTATGGTACAGTGGCTGAGGACAACTTCATAGTGCTGTGCTTTAACCCACTGCACCACCAGGGAAGGCCCGCTATATTTTACTTTTCAACAACTACTCTCTAGCTCAGCGCTTCTAAAACAGACCAACAAAAGTAAGAATACCAAATATCTATGAAACTTAGAATTTTGAAGAACCTACCTAACATACAGCATTCATAAAATCCTACAGAAATTCAAAGAGGTAGGAGACAGAAAGTTTCCCAAATACCCTAACTTACATATCAAAGAATTACAATATTGGAAAGAACTCTATCTTTAAAACTTTTTAACCAAGGTAGAGTATTAAGCAAACTCAACAATGTAAGACTCATTATATTCTTCTTAACAAATTTTTATTGCCTCCACTACTAAACACAGTCCTTGGTCTAATACTCACAAATTAATTTAACAATAAAATGGAGAATTATACAACTTTATAGGCTTAGAAGATACCCTTTTTTTTACATATTTATATCCTCATTTTAGATTAGGAGATAGTCATAAGCAAATAACTATAACTGAGATGAACAAAGGGCTGCAAGTGCCCTGCCTTAGGAGTGACTGTCAGAGGGAATAAAAAAAGACCTCACACAGGAATATACCTAAACCATGAGTAGGTGTTAAATAAGAACAAAAATATGTATTCCAAGAAGGAACAGACTGCTCAAAGGTGCATAGGCAAGAACAAAAACAACATATTCAAGGAACAAATATCAAGTTGTTTGGTTTGGTTGGAGTAAACAATACAGGGAGAATATAATTTGGGCTTACCTTTGCAAGTATTGAGAAATCACTGAGGTATGAAAACAAAAGCGTGATGCTATCACATTTATATATTTCAAGGTAAAATTAATGAATAGACAAGAGTAGACTAAAAGAGACTGAAAAGGAAGGCTCCTGGCTAGATACTTGCTGCAATAAGCCCACTGAGACAGAAGTAGGAAGATTATAGGGAGGATTTTTAAGAGACATTCAGGATGAAGAAGCAGTTAAGACATAATGAGTTATCAGACATGTAGGTAATCAATAAAGGAGTCAGGTGTGATAAAAATTTCTGATTTTGATGGTGGGGAGATGACTTATTTCATGAATATCTGAGGACCCAGTTCATGCCAGTACCTATTCTAGGTACTGAAGATATACTATGACAAAAGAAATCAAAATTCCTTTTTCTAGAGCTTAAATTCAAGTGGGTGGCATTTCATTACTGAAAGAAAATGGAAGGATAGTTTTTATTTTCAATTTGGAGAGAGAATGAAGATTAGGTGTTTTTTGTTTTAGTTTAATTGCCAGTAATCTAGGAAACTGGTAGTTTATCAGGAGTAGGTAGTATGTTAGGAAAAGAGGAGGTAGGTCTTCTGAGCATGATCTGAAGGGATCTTGGAGAATCCCCCCCCCTTTTTTTTAATTTTATAATAGCTTATTTTTACATATTTTTGTGCATTTTCCCATCTCAGTTGCAAGCCCCTTGGGTTTCCCATCACCAAATCACCCATGTGCCATCACCATTTGTCCAGTGCATTTCCCTCCCCCCTCCCCACTGTTTTTGATCCCATTCCCCACTCCACTCCCACAAAATGTTTCTGGTATGTAGTTCATCATTATAATTATTTTCTCGCCTGTTCTGTTATATTCCTGCTATGAGAGAAACCATCTGATATTTTTCCTTTTCTTTCTGGCTTATTTCACTAAGCATGGTATTTTCCATCTCCATCCATGTTGCTGCAAAAGACATGTGTTTCTTTTTTTTTGGTTGCTGAGTAATATTCCATTGTGTATATGTACACATCTTTTTAATCCAGTCATCCATTTTTGGGTATTTGGGCTGTTTCCATGTCTTTCCAATTGTGAATAGAGCAGCAATAAACATGGGGTTGCAGGTGTCTTTTTGAATCAGTGTTTTTGTGTCTTTTGGGTAGATACCCAGGAGTGGGACTGCTGGGTCGTAGGGAAGTTCCATGATTAGCAGTTTGATGAAACTCCAAACAGTTTTCCATAGTGGTTGCATTCTCACCAGCAATGCAGGAAGAGTTCCTTTTTGAATCTTGGAGAATTTTTAAGGACTTCAGAACAACATACAAATACAAAGATGGAAAAAAAAAAAAAAGCAAATACAAAGATGAGTCAGAAGATCTGGATGTGGGCCCTCCCTAGTCGGCAACAGGTTAGGATGCAGCAATGCAAGCTAGCCTCAGCCGCTTCAGTGTGAGTTCAATCCCTGTCTGGGAGGTGATCCACATGGCATGACAGAACTCTCCTGGCCTATCTGCTGCTCCCCTCAGCAATGTACTTCACAGATCTGCCTGTTCTGCTCCCTACTCTGACTCTGGTGGATTCTCTCATCACTCCTGTACCTCTGGTCTGTACCCCAGTTCTGTATGCATAAATAAATAAATCTTTTTTAAAAAAGGAGATCTGGATATGGCAATTTGACGTATGCATCAAAACATGAAATGCACATGGTCTCCTGTACCCAAATGCTATTTCTAGAATTTATAGCAAGATAACAACATAAGTATATGTTATAAAGTACAGTTTTGTCAATGTTGTTTTTAATAGTCAAACAAAATAAACCCAGAAGCTCCATGTCCATCACAGCACAGATTTATATCTACCATTTGGGAAAGAGATCTACAGCTTATTTTGGAATTAGGGGTAGGTGCAAGGTTACAAAAGAACATATACTAGATCTGCAAATTAATGTTAAATTGCACTCTATATAAGAGTATATATAATCTGATTTTTAAAAAAGATTTATTTTTATTTATTTATGCATACAAGCACTGGGGTATAGGCCAAAGGTAGAGGGGGTAAGAGGATTCAGGAGAGACAGAGCAGGGGATAGAATAGGCAGAGTGACTGAAATAGTATGCTGAGGGCAGCAGCAGGTAAGACAGGAGAGGTCTGCTGTACCATGTGGGTTAGCTCCCTGGCCAGGAGAGTGATAGATAGCTTGATACTGTTGAGACCTTTACCCCTGTGCCACCAGGGAGGCCCAGTACTTTGATTTTTATACAATATGCACATTAAAAGTTAGAAGTTGTACTCTGGAAGAATGCTGCTACTGTCATCTAGATAGTGAGATCCTGGAAGATTTTTATTTTCTTTTCTATTTTTTCAGTATTTGATTTTCACTATAATGAAAATGTTTCATTATTATCAAAAATTTGTTACAACTTTCAAATTTTATTAAAAGATTCTTAGTGATTTTATTTTAAGGAGAAAATGAGAGATATTTGTATATATAAAGGTTTAGTGTAAGTAAAAAGTGGAGACAGAAGGATAAATAATTAAGTCAGTACATCCAATGCACTGGGCAACAAACTGTAGGGTGTTTCGTAAGAGCTAGGGATAGGAATAATACTAAATAAAAGATCTTTATGACTTCATAAGGCAGCTAATCAAAACCAGGAAACTATATTCATTTGATAAGAGCTGTTAAGAATCTGATGGCATCCTCCAATCAAGCAAAAATATGCAAAATCTGTGTGGAGAAATAAACAATCCCAAATCCTGCTCAGTGGCAACCAGAATCCTACCTGGAACAGGGCCAGAAAAAAAACATGTCTCCAAACACTTCTGAGAAAACTGGGGCTGTGGCTTATCAAATTAAAATGCAAAGCAGCTAACTCCAGTGTCACCAGCAACTGTCAGAAAAGGATTGTGGTTCCCACCCCTAGGATGGAGGTCAGCTAAACAATACCTATCTTATTGTGCAGAAAAGGAGGGAGAAGGAGGAGAAAGATTAGGCCTGTTTCCAAATAGCAGTCCTGCCTGCTTGTTACCGTGGTAACCTCCCTTCCCAGAGCAGCTCTCATTTGTCTCTCTCTGCCTGACCTTCATGTTGCTCTGACAGTAACTGAGGAGGAAAAGGTGTCTGCCTGCCAGCTAAGCACTCGAGTTGAGGGCACTGAGCAAGAAAAAGAGGCACTCCAAGTCCCTCTTATTCTAGATTCTAAATGATGACCTTGAGCCATTAGAGACTTGAAAGAGATTTCTGGTGCCTCTTGTCATTCCATCTTTCCTCCCCTGCTCTCAAGGCCACCTCACTTCTTTGATATACCCTTTCAATGTGAGGAATCTGAGTCAGAGTCAAGTGGGTAGGTGAGAAGTCATAGAGAAGAGAAAAAACAAGACATGACAAGTTGAAGAATAGAGGTAATAAATATTAACTCAAAAATGCCTGAGACAATTTTAAGTGTAGTGGTAAAGTATAGTTTTAAATTTCCTTTCTTTTTAGGATTTGTGCCATATGTTCATTCAGTAGAGGTATGAAGGCAACTAAGGTTCTTGGGACATGATTGGGAGAAGGGTCCAAACAATGCCTTTATTTTTATTTTTTGTTTTTCTTCAAGCCCTGGATGTATTAACTTCAATCATTTGACAAATAAATATTGAGGACCCCCCTATGTATAGGCCCTGTGGTAGATACTGAGTATGGAGTAGTTAGTAAAACAGTGGTAACTAAATATCTACTGGAGCCTTTTAAGGAAAAAGCATAGCAAATAAAAGAACAAAGAGAGCTACCTAGGGTAGTCAGGGAAGGTATCTCTGTAGAAGCTGAATTTAACCTGAAAGAGAAAAAGACAGGGAGAGTATAGGGATAATCAATGCAGGCAGAGTACAACACGTGCAAAACCTTGGTAGGCTTGGCATACATGAGGTTTACATTTCACTTCATAATATTAGGCACACCCACAGGAAAGTATTTTAAGCCTGCTAATTCTATAAGTTTTGGGAGCCCATGAAATAGGCAACATTAAACAGTCAAATATTACCCACTAAGTTCAAAGATGACTGAGTTATGGTTTTTACACAGAACTCTTATACAATGGTTTGGAAAAACAAGAGCACTATACTGGGGACAGTTTCCTGTCAATAGCAGTTATTGTCATTCCACAAAAGCCAAAGAAGGCTAATTCCTAATTAGTTTATGCCTACATGGCATCCTCAAACTCATTAGAGATTTTACCCTAAACCTAGTTAAAATGATTTATGTAGAAGTAATGAGCATATACAGGAGGTAGCAGGGCCAAGTTTTAGTTACAGTTTTCCACCAATTAACTGTATAATATTAGGTAAGTCACTTCACTTCTCCAAACTTCAAGCTTATGAATTGAAGTAGATGGACTTTATGATCTCTAAGGAGATTAAGAGTTTCTTCAGTTACAAGTAATAGAAAACCATATTCAAAATGGCCTAAACAAAAAGGGAACTTTCTGGCTCTTGTATAACTAAAAACGTCCAAATTGGACGTGACCTGATATAGAGGCTAAAATGTTGTGATGGGATCTAGTTTCTCCCTCTCAGTACTATTTTCTCTGCTTTAGCTTCATTTTCAGATAGGCTCTCCTCCTGGGTAACTGGAGCAGTTCAAGCTTCACAAGCTCTATGTCTAATGGGCAGATGGGTTCTTCTAATCAGGCTAATACAAATCCTGAAATTCTTTCTGATTGGGTCAGTTTATGGAGTTTAAAAATTTATATCCCTTAAAATTATATTTTGTAAATGTAATTCCAAATCCTCCCCTTTCAAGGTTTAATTTTAAAATTATAGTATACATGTAGTTTCTGTCTGCCCACCACCCCTTCTTTCCTACAGGAAAGCCATTCTTCCCTTAGTCCTCCTATTACTGATGAGACTGGTAATCATAGTACTTCTCTATCTGGCTGGTTTTAGGAGAGGGTTCGGTATCAATCTATTCCTTTATTTCTTCTAAAATAAGCTGATGGAATACTTATTTCATTTTTTTAGAAGATGGAACCACAATTCATCCTTAAGATGCCTGTTCTTAATAATTAAAAAAAAGAAAACCTTTTGAATCCCTCCTGTTCTTAAAAGTATTACATTTTCGCATCTTCCTCAAATAAAATATTTGAGTGATTGAATGACAGTCAAAGAGCTCCACACAAAAGTATCAGTATGACCAGAGAGTAAATATCAATCCCTCTTATCCATTCAATTCTATTGCAAGAATGAGTTAAGGCTGGCTCATCACAACATTCTGAATTATTCTTGAGAATGAGAACTTTCTGAAGACCAACTGGAATTTTCAGATTGCAAGCTATCAAAATATCACTGTATCCAGAAGACTTTTATGTCAGTTATCTATTAACTTAAAACATAAAATGTTTGAATAGAAGTCTTTTGAACAAATAAACTATAATTTATCTAGCCAATTCAACAGGTAGATTTATATGCAGCTGCCTCAATTGTATAAACAGGCTGAGAGGACGAGCTTAACAGCTAAGTCTCTTGCACCTGTTTGACTATTTTCAAAGGCTAAAGTCCTACTTCTTCAAACAGAAGTAAAGGATGACGATAAGTAGGAATGGGTAATGATTAAGAATAAATGGACTTTGAAGATGGGTAGCTTGAGTTGAAACCGATCCTCCCCTACTGGCTGTGCAACATTAGGCAAGTCATTTAACTTAACTTTAAGTCAGTTTTCCCATTAATAAAATCAAAGTTATACTAGTACTATCTCATAGAACTGCTGTGAGAACTAAGTGAAATACCACATAAAAAGCATTTAGCATGTTGCCCAGCACAGTCTGATAAATGCTGCTGCTGCTGTAGTTCTGTTATTATTAAAAATGCTCTGAAGATCCTCCAAAGGAGTTTCATCCACTGATCCTTATCTCAGAATACAGATGAGAAAGTTCACAAGCCAGTTATCAATAGCTCTTTAGCATGAGGGCAGTTCAGGAGTTGGCTACTAAATCGTCAGTTACAAAAAATTCAAATGAGTTTTCTTTCTTTTTAACATTTCAAATCTATTCCTATTTCATGTTGGAATATGTACACGAGGTGATGACACCTTTTATAATTCTTGTACAACTCTACACTCAGCTCCATCAGAAAAGATAAAATGAAATGTGCTTGAGTTCATGTAAGCAAACCAGAGTAAATCCAGCAAAGTCCCAAAATGACATTCTGATATGTAGTGTTTTAAAACAACATCCCTTTGTGGCAGCTGAAACAGTGTCCTATAGTACTATTAAGACAGAAAAAGAAGTTGCAATATATCTCCTGTAGTCTGTACAATCTCTCCCTTCTTGTAGAATAAACTGTATATAATCCATCAGCACACAGTCTCCTCAAGCAGATAAACTTGGTCAGCAGCTGACAAACTGGTAGTAATCCCATAATTCTCTAAGGCATTAGAGAGAAAGCACTTAATTTCCACTTCTGAGTCATTTGACTAATCACTAACCTGAAAAGGGACCCTTAGAAAACCAAGTGGGGACCCTCCCTGGTGGCACAATGGTTGAAGCACAGCACTATGACCATTATGAAACTAGCTGCAGCCACTTCAGCACAAGTTCAACCCCTGCCCCGGAGGTGACCCACATGGTGCAGTAGACCTTTTCTGACCGCTCGCTGCTCCCCTCAGCAGTGTACTTTTTGTTCTGCCTGCTCTGCTTCCCATTCTGTCTCTGGTGAATCCTTTCACTGCCCCTGTGCTGCTGGCGTGTATCCCAGTTCTGTATGCATAAATAAATAAATCTTTTTTTTAAATGGGTCACAAATACTTTAGCTATTTTAAAAATTATTAGGTACATTTCCCTCAGCTTGCCCTCAATTCTTCAAGGAAAATTTTCCTGGCTACTACTCCATTTTCTAGCACCATCAAAATTTCTACACGGTAGCTATGATCACTTAAGCTCTCTTAGTCTCAGTTTCCCTCTGAGATGAATCAAATGCTAGGATTTTAGTCTTTTAAATTCTAATCTTGCCTAAATTTACACTGGTTTGCCAATCAGGGAGCAGTACTGCTATAAACTTGCAGTTTAGAGGATTTGCTCAGTGAAATATCATTGGATGATATCATTTGTAGGAGGATATAGGGAAATTGAACATAGGGTAAGAAAAAAAAGACAAAATTTGTAGGCAACTATAAATCTGAAGCTTAAAGTAGGGGGTTGGGGAAAAAAGGATGAAAATGGGGGCAGGGCAGATCACATAGGACCATGGTGATGGTTTTCAGGTGATGTGATGGTGGGGTATTTTTTGAGACTACATCTGAGGAGAGAAATACTGTACAAAAGTGAACAACAATGTAAGAAAATTTAAAAGTTAATAAAAATATATAAATAAATGAACTGGCACTATAGGGCAAGGGTATATCCACCAAATGAGAACCTCTACATTCATACAAACATTTTCAGAACTAAAATGAAACACTGCCAACCAGGAACTTCTTCAAACTGGTATGAATGAGATAAAGGCAGCACCAGAGCACAGTTGCTTTGGTCAGATATCACGTTAGAGTCTAAGCAAGAGTGGTGATAGAAGAATCATACTATGTGAGTCCCACAGAGATGTGTATTTCATATATAATAAATGATGAAATAGCTCAGATACACTCATTCCTCAGGTAGTGAAGTATCTTCTGTCAATCTATGAAATATTTAAATGGTCAATTTTGGTATGATTTTCATGTCTCCAGTGTTCCAGAGCCTATTTCTAAAGACTTTTTTCCTCCACAGGTTTTGTTCAGGTTGCTAGAAGAGATCCTATGGATTTCTAGCTCCAAAGCTAGATTGATCCAACTGAGTAAAAGATTAGAGAACAGGTACATACATGCAGGAACTAGCAAGAAGTCATACCTGTCTGAAGGGAGAAACAGAAGAGAAATACTACTTTTGTATTTTTAACAAGTATATGTGGCATGTGTGTATATGTGTATTTTTCAACTTCACTGATGAACATTCAATTAATTCCACAAGTCCAAAGAGGAACACTTAATAAAATTTTGCTGTGTACACCATTCTGTGCCATATTTTAACACCAACAGTTCTGTTCTCCCTTCAAGAAAGATTTTGTTCAGAGGAAAAAATGTATTTTCTAATCCACTACAAAAAGAAGAAAAATACTAACGGCACACTGTGATCATGGATTAGAACAATTAACATCAAAACAGCCAATTTATATTTTATTCAAATCAAAATTCCAAAGGCATTCTCCTAAGAAACAGAACATGAAAAATTCATATAGAACCACAAAGACTCTGAAGAGCCAAAGCAATTCTGAAATAAAAGAATGGAGGTTATCATGCTTCCTGACTTCAAATAATAACACAAATAATAATACCATACAAAACTGTATGGTATTGGAATAAAAATAAATCAACAGTTAGAACTGAGACCCCAGAAATAAACACATACATATATGGACTTAATTTACGGTAAAGGAGCTAAGAGCCTAGAATGAGAATGGTGGTCAGAAAATCACAAAATACTGAAACTTGGCCACTATTTCACACCATCCACAAACATTAATATAAGATGGATTAAAGATTTGGATGTATGATCTGAAGCCAGAAACCACACAGAAGAAAATACAATCAGTACACTCCACAATGTTGGTCTTAGAGATGTTCTTGGGGACCCAACTCTAGGAGCAAGGGAAACAAAAGTAAAAATAAACAAATGTGACATCAAACTAAAAAAATTCTGCAAAGAGAAAGGCACTTCATTAAAATGAAAAGACATGCTACTGAATGGGAGAAAATATTTGCACATCAACATCTGAAAAAGGATTAGTTTTTAAGGTATACAGAATTCATATAATTCAACACAAAACATTCAATCCAAGAAATGGGCAGAACATCTGAAGAGACTTCTCCAAAGATGTACAGAAAGCCAACAGGGAAAACCATCAGGAGAAATCCCCTCACACCTGTAAGAATGGTCTGTATCACCAATACCAGGAACAAGTGTTGGTGAGGGTATGGAAATAAACTGTTTCGGGGAACGTAAATTAGTTAATGTCTCTAAGTGAAAACAGTACAGAAATTTGAAATAGATCTATTATCTAATCTAGCAACTACATTTCTAGATGCCTATCTAGAGAATTTAAAAATACTGATCTGAAAATATATATATTCACTGTAGCACTCTTTACCACAGGCAAGATAAGGAAATGATCTAAGTGCCCACAGATAGATGCTTGAATAAAGATGATGTGGTATATATACACTATGGAATACTACTTAGCCATTAAAAACAAAGGTAAAATATTGCCAATTGTGATTAAAAAAAAAAAAAAAAAAGGGCCCTCCCTGGTGGCACAGCGGGTTAAAGCACTGCACTGAGAAGCTAAAGCCACTTCCGCATGAGTTCGATCCCCGCCTGCCCCGGAGGAGACCACATGGCGTGGCAGACCTCTCCTGACCCGCCCGCTGCTCCCCTCAGCAGTGTACTTCGTCGATCTGCCTGTTCTGCTCCCCACTCTGTCTCTGGTGAATCCTCTCACCCTCCGCATCTCTGGCCTGTACCCCAGTTCTATATGGATAAATAAATAAATATTTAAAAAAAAAAAAGGAACTTGAGGGGGGAAAAAGGCAAGCAACATAAGTCCAGAAGGAGAAAGTCAAATACCATGTGATCTTATTTACATATGGAAAACAAAGAAACAAACAAAGGCCAAACAAATCTTGGGGTTTGGACTGCAAAACTGAGACTACCAGAAAGAAGGAGTAGGAAAAGGGTAGAGGAAGTCCAATGGACTATGGTGGAGAACTGCTGATATTCTGGTGGTGGTGGTCATGGTGTGTCAACATACAGTTGAAGAGGTGTACTCCTAAAACATATTACTGTTGCTTCTTGGGGGAAAAAAATAGATAAATTGTACCTTCAAGGTGTAAGTCTCCTTTGTAGCAATTATCTTATGCAAAATTACAGCTTTTATAATGTTTTCCTTCCACAATAATCTAGAAGTTCAATGGAGGATATTCCTTCCTTTAACACTCTATGGGGGGAGGGGGGACCTATCACACGGTCTGAACACCGAAAACGCTCAACAAGTATTTTCTGAATGAATGAGTAATAACTTTGAAAATCTAAGTTGGGTAACTTATGAGTCTTTCCACAAAGGCAGGAAAATATACACCATAACTTTCCAGAAACTTGATATTAACAGGCTCTCTAAATCACTGTCTCAGAACCTAATAGTTATTTCAGCATATGATATGACAAAGTTTTTAAGGCCTATTACAAGTAGGCACTGTGCTAGGTGCTAAATAAATGGCACTGACAGGATTGATAATGTCATTTATCTACATAATAGAAACTCCATATATGGAAAAGTAGTATTCCCTCCCCTCCTACTACTTGACATCTTAGGACACTGAAATGCATGCAATGACAAGGCTGAGATTTCAACAACTGGTGGGTGGCAAGATTTACTTTGGAGAACAATGGGCTGCTATTTCTTCAGCTGTTGTAAACGATGAACTAATTCGTAGTCTTTGCCATCTTTAAGAGTTAAATTATATCATTCTTTGTTCTCCAGAGTCGCTACTCCTTAAATACTGAATAAACAACAAAGTACTGTCCTGCTGGAACCTCATCTAGGAAACAACAGGCAGAGATAACCACTCATAGAAAGAAAAGTCATAAAAGAATGAACTTATCTTGAAGGCAATCATCTATCTCTATTCAGGACACAAAAAAGAACGATAGGCTTCCACATGGTAACTGTTTGCCTATAAATTATTGGAAATAAATAATGAAAAAGCATTAAATGGTAGTCCTAATAAACTTGAGAGCTATTTCATTTTACTGAAGACTTTTGCTGCCTTTCGTTCTGTTTCAATATATTCTATCCAGCATTCTTTTAAAGGTCACAGTAGAAAATGCTGCTGACACCTATTATCAGCTCAAGTTATTCCTGACTTCCATATCGGTCCTCCCTCCCTGTTATTATGTAACCTAAAAGTTAAGAAATCAAAGATGGTGAGTAATAGTATAATTAGCTGGAATATGATGGGACAGTCAGCACTTCTCAAAAGGAACTTTGCTTCTGGTCTTAGAGAATTTTAACTTCTCCCTGAAAATTCAACAAGGTTTTCAGTAATTGGACTTCACAAGGCATATTTCCTTTTGATCTTTATCTCAAAAATAAGCATTCTCCTTCTCTGTGAGTCACTGTTTACTGGACAAGAATTTAGCATTCAGAATATTGAGCTAATTCAGTAATGCCTGAATCTCCCAAGTATATTTGGCACAGGGATCAATGACGCCAAAAGCAAATGGGCATAAACTACGAAAACTGAGCATCCAACTAGGCACCAGTCAACTACACCTGGAAACTAGACAAAATTTTAAAGCAAAATGCATTACTATATTCAAAGGGAGTATATTGGGGTATGTCAAGCAACTGGTGTAAACAAGACAGTAAAATGCATTCATAATTTGCTACAGAATTAAAAACAATAAAGCAGAACTATACAGCAGATTTTAGTATTTTAAGGAAACTGCAACAAATATATACCTATGGTTATCACCAGCATAAGGTCTTTGTGAGTTAGAGACAAGCTACCTCCTTCTGGGCTAGCCAGGTTCAAGTCAATCTTTCATTTAACTCTACTCAGGAGGATATACTACAGAGGGGCACATGATATACAGCTGACTATCTATACCTACATATATACCAAAATCTCATTAAAATGAAATCAAGTAAACAGAAATTTAAGAATAAAATCTTGAGGACAAAGAGTGAAATAGAAACTAGTGAACATGCAATGTCGAAAATAATTTGGAAACTAGAAACTGTTAGACCAGAGATAGTTGATACTTATCTCTACAAGAGATAATAGAAGTAGAGGTGAAGAAAATGTGCTAGTAAGTATTTAAAATCCAAGAAAAGTTTAGGGGTATTCTTCTGAAAAGAGAAAATTGATCAAAACAGGAATATGGGCACAAAGTCTTGAAAAAATACAACTAGACCTCTACAGATCTTTCTACCACCCAGTGCAACCTCACCACATCCATACTCCCTATTCTTCACTATTCCAGCATAACCCTAAAGGTTTACTTTCTGGACATGTTGAGCACACAGGCTCTATATTCATCCATGCCAAGCAAAACTGAAAACAGGAAAGTAAAATGAGAGAAAAAGCAATACATAAAATCCTTTTCCCTCCACTAGGCTCTGAGCAAGCAGGCAAAAGACTGGTTGATTCCTCAGAGGAGAAATGACTTGCCTACAAAAGACAAAAGATCTACAGATGCAGGCAGTTGGAGGATCCCCCCCCATCTAAATGGTCAGTCACCCCTACAGTAAAGCTCAACAACTGAGAGAGCACCACCAATGAAAACAGAGCTTCTAAAAAAAAAAAAAAAAAAAGACTATAATGTCTCACTTTCAAATTCACGTAAATAATCAAGAACGACAAGACATTTGATAAAAGTGCTCTAATATGATTCTCAGCTAAACAATGAATGAACTCATAAAAAACAAAGACAATGCAAGGAGCAGAAAAAAAATAAAACAAACACAATTATGATACCATACATAATATACTGCATCCATAAACAAGAACAAGAGACTGTGAAAAATAACTCAGTCTAAAGAGACTTCAGAAATAAAAATACACGAATAAAAGTTAAAATAAAAATAAACTATCATTCTACACACACGCATATAAAAGAAGCTGGAGGATGAAAGTGAAGAAATCTAGGAAAAAACCCCAAAAAGATAAAAACGGGGAAAGAAAAAAGAAGCTGAGAGGGTAATATAGAAGGGCTACACTGCATGTAAGAGAGCTGTAAAAAGAAGAAACTTCATTTTAAAAGAGAAAGGAAGGAGTCTGGAAAAACAGTGGCAAAGTAAACACACCAAACTCTCCTCCACAACAACTAAGTCAACAACCCCTGAGAAATAAATGGATGATCACAGCATTTCTCAGGAGTAATGGTATGGCAAAAGGGGGTAAGAAAAACTGTAACTGAACTGCATTTTGAGTGATACTGGGGCTGCACAGGAATGCCAGGGCAGCATAACCCAGGAGAGCAAGAGAGGCAGCTTCCGGATAGAGACCCTCTATCAGTCAGGGACCTTAGAAACCCGGCTCTGTACTAGAGAAGGGAATGAGTGTACAGAGGATGCACCCTGGAGAAATAGTGTATTAAGGCTGCAGAATGACGATTACTGACTTGAAACTACAGCTTCTAAACTACAACAGTTGGAGTTCAAACTAGTGAAGAGAGCCAGATCAGATCACCTGCCTCTCTTCATAGAAAAGGTTATTATTTGCAACCTGAAGCTATGCTATGCCAAACACCTGCCTTACCCTCATCCAGGGCCAAAATCAAGACACTGAAAGCTCTCACTAACTGAGCCTAAGCATCTGGACCTTATTAACAGGAACAAGTGCACTAGGATTATGCGCCATACATGAAAAGTAAGGAGAACAATTGCTGGATTATGTCCCTGTCTCAAAGTTTTTACCCTGCACTACATCTGTTGCTCAACCACAGCCTAAACACTGAGGTTGGCATAAGGTTGTACCAAACATTTTGGTCAAGGGGTTCACCAGGGAAGGGGATAATGGTGGCCTCAATCCAGGGGCCTGTAGCACTGTAGAAAACGTGAACCACTGATGTTCATGAAGTGGCCTTTCAGGCTTTATTGTTCCAGTTCCTTCTTACCTATGACCTGCACTGGCACCAGTGCCCCAGTCATCTGAATAGGTGCAAAGGCACTGATCTGTGAAATAATAGACACCTAAAGATTCTGGATTAAAACACTAGGATTATAACAAGCTCCTTTAGAAGGAGTATAAAGTGTATTTATTAAAATAAGGAAATTCAATTACAACTCATAAAATCTAAAAATGAAGAAATAGAAGAATATATCACAAATGTAGTGGGGGGGGGGGAAGCCCTGAAAGAAGTGTCAGCGTAGAACTGTGCAAGATGCCTGAGGCGGAGTTTCAGGTAACCATTGTAATCATGCTTACCAAATTAAGAAAAACAATGGATGATATAAAATAGGAAAACAATAAACACAGAAACATGAGACTTATTTAACTAATAGATATAAAAAGCAATGTAACTGGATTAAAAAAATAAATACAAGATGACCTCAACAGTAGATACAAAAGTAATGTAGAAATATAAGGAAAATTAGTGAACTTGGAGTAAAAGTGGTGGAACTGTAGCCAGGGACTGAATGAAGCCAAGGACTATTGCTGGTGGTGGCCCTAGAGGGCTTCCTTGGAGAGGAAATACAAATGACTGCAGGACAGGAGAGAGAGGTAGGTTATTGTTTGTTCAGGTCTTCAGGATTCAAGGCTAGAGTTCCTTCAGCATTTTGGGGCCAGTGGATTTCAGCCCCAAACCACGCTTGGAGAAGACTGTTGCAGACTTCTGAAGGTGGAGGCCTTCAGCAGCCAATTTTGAAAAGGAAGAACTCTGCAAGTAGCCAAGTGACTAAAGGCTTCCTGGTTTTGCTGTAATTACAGACTGGCATAGGTACATGAGTGAGGCCATTTGTCAGGTCATTTGGTCACTGTGGCTGCTCATTTGATGCTGGACTCGAGTGTTGCTCATTTGATACTGGGCTGGAGCTTCCTGCAGCTCTGGAAGCGACTCCTGCTGTGTCTTCTGTTGTCTTTACAAGTTGGAACCTGACCTGGAGTCTGGCTGCCATGCATGTGCCCTAGGTCAACAGAGGCAAGAAGATGCCATCTCATGTGGCCTATTGTTTGGGAGAGGCGCTAAAACATGCTCAGTGGCAGAAAGATGCCATCACAACAGTCTTTGTGCAGGACAGTACTGGATATGACTCTGGGTAAACTTAAACAGCCATTATTGGCCTCAGTAACTCTTGTTTTTCCTGTTTGTTAAATAAATCCCTTTGTTGTTATTTCCTAAGCCTGGGCAGCCTCGTGTGGGTGAAGAACCCAGACAGTATTCGGTAAAGTATGTGGGCAGCGGGGCCTTGGCCAGTTTAGGGACTTTCCATTATCAGAAACACAAAAATAGGAACAAAAGAAATAAAAGCATTAAAAAATGAAAACAGGCCCTCCCTCGTGGCGCAGCGGGTTAAAGCGCAGCACTAAGAAGCTTAAGTCGATTCTGCATGAGTTCGATCCCCGCCTGCCCAGGAGGAGATCCATGGCAGACCTCTCCTGACCCACCCGCTGCTCCCCTCAGCAGTGTATTTATATTTCATTGATCTGCCTGTTCTGCTCCCCACTCTGTCTCTGGTGAATCCTCTCACCCTCCGTATCTCTGACCTTTACCCCAGTTCTGTATGCATGAATAAATAAATCTTAAAAAAAAAAAAAAAAATGAAGGGGCCCTCCCTGCTGGCGCAGTGGGTTAAAGCACAGCACTAAGAAGCTAAATCCACTTTAGCATGAGTTCAATCCCCGCCTGCCCTGGAGGTGACCACATGGCGCGGTAGACCTCTGCTGACCCGGAAGACCTCTGCTGACCCGCCAGACCTCTGCTGACCAGCCCGCTGCTCCTCTCAGCAGTGTACTTCCTCAGTTGGCCTGTTTTGTCCCTGCTCTGTCTCTGGTGAATCCTCTCACCACTCCTACACCTCTGGCCTGTACCCCAGTTCTGTAGGCATAAATAAATCAATCTTAAAAAAAAATAAAAAATGAAAACACACTGCCATCTTGGAGCCTGTGTAGGTCTGCTGAGAACAGGTCTTCGAAGATGTGTCTGGAAGGGTATTAGTCCAAAGTCATTTTTGCTGGCTATAAGTAGGGTCTCCAGAATCAGAGGGAGCATATAGCACTTCTTAAAATTAAAGGTGTTAGTATTTCAGATGAAATGGAATCCTCTCTGGGCAAGAGATGTGCTTAAGTATACACAGCAACAACAACATAGTGATTACTGGTGGCAAACCAAATAAAACTAGAGTAATCTAGAGAAAGGTTACTTGTGTTCACAGAATAGTTGTGCCAAGTTCCTAAGCAATCTTCTTGCTAAGGCCATAGGACATAGAATCCATACGATGCTGCAGCCCTCAAGGATTTATACTTATTGAAAGCCAATAAATTAAAGTGAATTTGTCCTCTTTTGTTTAAAAAAAAAAAAAAGAAAACAGTAACAGCTCTTCAAGATAACCTAAACAGAAATAACCTAAGTGCCATGGGGTTCTTAGAAAGAAGAGAATGGCATAAAAAATTCCTCTAAAGAAATATTGCTAAGAACCATCTGAATCTGGGAAATGAATCAGATGTCCTGATTCAAGGGGCCCAAAGAGTTCCAAACAAAATAATGCCAGACTGACACACTCCAAGACACATTATAATCTGTTCAAAGTCAGCAACAAGGACAGAATTTAAAAGCACTGAGAGAAGGAAGTGTACCTTTAAGGGAACACATATTAGACTGTCAGTAGAATCTTCCGTGGAATCTTCCGTGGAAATCTTTTAAGCAAAAAGGGAATGTAAGAAAGTATTTAAAATACCCAAGAGGAGAGGTGGAGGGGAAAATTCCCAGCCAATACTTTACTGGGAAAAATTAGCATACAAGACAGAAGAAAGGATAAGGACTTCAATAAAAAGCAAAACTTAAAAGAATATATCAATAAAAAACTGGATATGCGGCCCTCCCTGGTGGCGCAGCGGGTTAAAGCACAGCACTGAGAATCTAAAACCGCTTCCGCATGAGTTCGAT
>NW_004567124.1:7452569-7461319 GCF_000260355.1 Condylura cristata
AAAAAAAAAATAACAGCTAAATTATACAATACTGAGAAGAATAAAAATGTGGCCCATTAGAACAAGAACAGATCATCCAATGGGTGACAAAACTAGTCTATCATATGCTAATTTCACCAGAAGTTTCAAACAAAAATTAACAGAACCCATAAGACAATGAAAATGGAACTTAAACATAAAAGGTGTCAAAAAAAAAAAAAAAAAAAACAGAAAAATAAGCTAAAAAAAAAAACAAAATAGGGCCCTCCCTGGTGGCGTGACGGTTTAGGAAGCAACACTGCAAGCTAACTGCAGCCTCTTCAGTGCAATTTGCAAGTTTGATACCTGGCCCTGAACGTTATCCCAATGGTGCTGCAGACCTCTCCTGGCCCACCCACTGCTCCCCCCAGCAGTGTACTTTGCAGATTTGCCTGTTCTGCTCCCCACTCTGTCTCTGGTGAATCCTCTTACCACTCCTGCACCTCTGGCCTGTACCCCAGTTCTGTATACATAAAATATTATTTTTTAAAAAATAGTAAGGAACAGCTATTTTTTAAAAAATATTTATTTACTCATTTATTTATGCATGCATACAGAACTGGGGTATAGGCCAGAGGTGCAGAGGCTGTGAGAGGATTCAGAGTGGGGAGCAGACAGGCAGACTGACAAGCACACTGCTGAGAGGAACAGGGGACGAAACAGGAAAGGTCTGCTGTACCACGTAGATCACCTCTGGGTGGGGATAGAAACTCTCACCACAGCAGCCTTACCAGCTTTGCAGTGCTGCGCTTTAATCCACGGTAGCACCTGGGAGGGCCCAATCAGCTATTCTTATATTAGATAAAGTAGATCTCCAAATAAAAAAGCTAGTAAGAGATAACGGTGAACCCTATACTATAGCTTAACACAGTAAGAAGAAATAAAACTTGCAAGTATGCATGCATCAAAAGATGGAATGGCAAGAAATAGAAGACAATTAACAGAACCAAAGAGATACTAATAAAACCACAAAACTGCTGCATAAACATTTTTTTTCAAGTACAATGGAAAATTTTTGGTTTGTTGAATTGGTCATATGCTGGAATATAAATAATCTGTCAATAAAACTACAAAGATAGATATCAAGTATTCTGATTTTAATGCCATAAAGTTAAAAGCTAACATCAATTAAATATGTTTAAAAAAAAAAAAAGCAGGGGAGGGGACCCACAAATACAATTTGATACTTAACAGCTAGACAGAACAATTTGATACTTAACATCTACTGGATTAAAGATTAATTAAAATAGAAATAAAAAATACCTGAGACTGATAAAATGAGGATGATTATATCAAATGACAAAAAAATGGTCTTCAAATGGAAGATAACTGCATTAGAAGTCCACTGAGGTAGCAGTCCTTCTGCCTATGGTGCCTATTCAGGTGCCCTTTTTCACCCACTCTCTCCCTCTGCAGGGCAGCAGCCTCCTGCCTGCCCTTGACTTGTATCACACAGGGGGCTTCTCACTGACCTCCCTGTAGAAGCAGCTCTCTTCATGGCGCTTGCCTGCAACCATGCAGGCCTCTCTCAGCAAACCTGTCCCTTTAGGGGCAACCTTTTCTGCCTCTTTTTGTCTATGCAAGTATCCTTCATTCTTTTCTCCCTTTTATAATAAACCTGCCCTTTTGGATATATAGATAGATAGGTCTTCAGTCAAAAAAGAAGTCTACAGAAAAAAATAGGAAAAATTCCAAACAACTTAATATTAAAGCAATTTAAAAAGGAGGAACAAACAGGACCTCAAGTTAGTAGAGGAAGAAAATGATAAAAGAGCAAAATAGAAATAAAACAGATCACAGAAAGTTTTTTTTGAGACGCTAAAGAAAACTGATAAACGTCTAGGAAGGCTAACAAGGAAAACAATAGTAAATTGAATTAGAAATGAGAGAGGAGAAATGACCAAAGATGGGATATAAAGAATTATAAGTGATTACTATGAACAACTATATGCCAGATAAATTTGATATCCTTAAAAAATGGACAAATTTTGGCCCTCCCTGGTGGCGCAGCAGGCTAAAGCACAGCACAAAGAAGTTTAAGCCACTTCCGCATGAGTTCCATCCCCGCCTGCCCCAGAGGTGACCACATGGCGTGGCAGACCTCTCCTGGCCCGCCCGCTGCTCCCCTCAGCAGTGTACTTCATTGATCTGCCTGTTCTGCTCCCCACTGTCTCTGGTGAAGCCTCTCGCCGCCCCTGAGCCTCTGGCCTGTACCCCAGTTCTGTGTGCACAAATAAATAAATCTTTTTTAAAAAATGGGCAAATTTTTAGAAAAATACATTTTACCAAAACTAAACTAGGAAAAACTGAAGAAAGGTGAACAAACCAATCACAAACACAGAAACTGAAACAAGAATCAAAACTCTTCCCCAAAAGAAAAATCCAGAGCCAAGCTATTTTATAAGTGAATTCTAACAAATTTTTAAGGAACCCACCTTACTCAAGCTAGTTATAAAAATCTAATAGGGAATGCTAATATACTTAATAATGCCAACATTACCCTAATACCAAAACTGTATAAAAACAGCACAAGGAAAAACAAAAACCAGACTTATATTCCTGAAGAACACTGATGTGAAAGTACTAATAAATTAATTTCAATGTGTAGTAAAAACAAGTCATTCTTCAATGAAAAAAGCAAAAAGGAAAGAAACGGAGGTACCATATCACCTGACTTTGTATTATAAATCAACCATAATTAAAACAATATGGGATTGGAATAAAATGACACATGGACTAATGAAACAGAATAAAAAGTCCAAAAATATATTCACATATGTATCAATACTTAATTCATAATAAAGGGGTGTCAGTAGTTTTTTTAACAATGGAACTGGGAAAATTGAACAGCCACATGTAAAAAGCTAAAGTTAGATCATTCAGTTATGTTCTGTAGTTTCCGTGTACAGGTCTCCATTTCTTGTCAGGCTTATCTTTATTTCATATTTTCAATTATTCTAAATGCCACTGTGGTGCCATGAGTAAAGCACAGCACTATGAAGCTGTCCACAGCCACTGCAGCACAAGTTTGATTCCTGGCCAGAAAGGTGACCCACATGGCACAGCAGACCTTTCCTGTCTTGCCTGTTGCTACCCCCAACACTGTATTTCAGTAGATCTGCCTGTCCTACTCCCCACTCTGTCTCTGGTAAATCCTCTCACTTTCCCTACCCGCACCACTGTCTATATCCCAGTACTTGTATGCATAAATAAATAATCTCTTTCAAAAACTTAAATGTGACTGCCAATATAGAAATATAATTGATTTTCATACATTGAACTTTTTATCCTTCAGTAATATTGCTAAACTCACATAATCTAATGGCTTTTTTTTTCTTAGTACCTTAGCACTTTTCATTAAAATGATTGGATCAATTTTATTTCTTCCTTTCATACCTGGATGCCTTTTATTTGTTTTTCTGGTATTGTCAGACTAGCTAAAACTTTCAGTGTATAGGTAGAAATGTGCAAAAGTGATGAGAAAGGACATCCTTACCTAAATCTTTATCCTAAGGCAAAAGCTTTCAGTTTTTCACCATAAGCTACAATTTCAGCTGTAGGTCTAGGATAGATATCCTTTATCAGGTAATGATTCCATTCTATTTCTAGTTTCCTGGGCAGGAGAGACAAAAGAGGCAAAGAGGCATGTGAACTGTCTGTGTCAGATGAATTTTTAAGAAAGATGAAAAAAACTTCTCAGTAGTGAAGTACTGTAATTTTTATTTTTTTAAAGTCAAAATTAATGCAAAAATTGAAAATGAACAAAATATAAACATTTAAATAAAGGGTCAATCAACTTTACTTTTTCCTTTTGTTCCTGACTTTAGTGATTCTGCACCACATTGTTTTTGAATGCATGTGGATAACTGAAAGGTTACTGTGCAGTCAGAAAAAAATAGTGTACACAAATGCCTTCAGGTAGGAATGTGCCTGGAGCATTTAAGGAATATTAAGGGAGTCAGAGTGACAGCAGAAAAATGGGAGTCAGAGAAAAGAGTAAATCAGGTCAGAATAAAAGCAGGGGCTAGATGATAAAAGTGACAAGAACTTTTAGTTTTTCTGAATGATATAGGAAGCTACTACTCGGTTTTAAGAAAAGGACTGAAAAAATTTGGCATGCTTTGAAAGGATTGCTCTGACTATATGCTGAGAAAAGATTACAGGGCACAAAAGACAGGGAAGACTAGTTAAGGGGTACTACAATAATCCACAAGAGCGTAAACAGTGGCTTGAACCAGGCTGGTAGTAATGGAGATGGTGAGATAATGTTGGATTCTAAATATATTAAAAATAAAGTAGCAGAATTTGTTGTGGATTCTATGTAAGGAGGGAGAAAGAAAGAGTTAAGAATGGCTCCTTGGCCCAAGCAAATAGAAAAATGGAATTGCTTTTTACTGAGATGAAGAAGACTGAAGGATCAGGTTTTAGAGAAAAAAAACTAGGAGAATGGTTTTGGACACATTAAATTTGAGATGTCTCTCAGATATCTAAGTGGAAATGTCAAGTAGGCAGATGAATATATGAGACTGATAGTAAATTTGAAGTTGTCAGCATATAAATGAGAGCAGAGGAGATAAGAGTATGATGTGACAGAATAAGTAGTTTGGCGACTGAGCCTGGGGCATTTCAATGTTTATAGGTTGGAGATTAAAAGCAAGCAGCAAAGGAGACTGAAGTTGAAGCACACAGTAATGTGAGAGGGAAAAAAAATCAAGAAAATGTTGTCAGAAAACCAAGTAAAGAATGTATATAAAGGAGAGAATTAATTAAATCTGTTTAATGGTGAAGATAAACGAATTGAGGACTACCTGGAAAATGAGAAGACAACCATTAGAAAACGGCAGAAAATATTTCCTAATATATCTGAATGACTAAGGAACTTCTATCCAGAATTATAAATTAAAAAAAAAAAATAAAACCCTTTGCAATACAACAATAAAAGGGCAACCCAGCCAAACGTAGACAACTAAGAAACAAGAGTATTGGTAAAACCATTACTATGGACATCGAATTTACTAAGAATTAAGTCAGAAATGTCTTAGAAAGAATGGACTGTAAGCTAAAATCTAACATTTTAATAAAGACAGAGGACACTGGCAAAAATGGTAGAATAAGGTTCTTACAAAACTACTCCATAAAACAGTTAAGTGTCCAAAACTGTCAGAACAGGCCCTCCTTGGTGGCGCAGCGGATTAGGAAACAGCACTGCAAGCTAGCTGCAGAAGCTTCAGCGGGAATTAAATCCCTGCCTGCCCGGGAGGTGATCCACGTGGCCCGGCAGACCTCTCCTGACCCGCCTGCTGCACCCCTCAACAATGCACCTCATCAAACTGCCTGTTCTGCTTCCCACTGTCTCTGGTGAAGCCTCTCACCGCCCCTGAACCTCTGGCTTGTACTCCAATTCTGTATGAATAAATGAATAAATATTTTTTTAATTGCCAGAATAAACTTTTCAAAATTCTGAAAATTAACCAAAGGTTTGCAGCAATCTGGAAAGCATTTATTGAAGGAAAACATCTGAATATCTGAGTAACAGTGAGCTTTGTGGCCCTACTTTCTACCCCTTACCCTGAAAATCAGTCTGCAATAGCAGTGAAAAGTAGCAGCTCTGAGGGTGCAGAGCTGGGCTGGGGTACCTTCAAAGCTTCATTTTCAAATTATTGACATTATATCACCTTTCTGGGGCTTCCTGGACAAACCCACTTACAAAGTTTCCTATACATGACTAGATGTATAGCTTGCCGAATATGAAGTGCTTTTTCCTGGTAGGGCAGGCAGTGAGGAACAGTAGCATTTGTCAAAAATACTTAAGGGAAAGTGTTTAACTTGTGATTAGTCAGGGGAAATGGTAACAGCTGGGGTAAACAATGCATTAATATATAAGTTTAAGAGGAAAGCTAGGGAAGGAGATGTCCATGGGGCTATGAAAGGCTCTCGTGTTTGCTGGGAAATCTAGAAGATCACATGCTCAGGAAAGATCTGAGAAGGCTCTAAGTTCTCACCACTAGTTGTTCTTGAGGCTCTCTGAACAAGCTAAAACAGAACTGTCAACTACCTGGTTAAATTCCACAGCGAATCCATTCTGCAAAAACATGTAGAAATTAAGATACTCCCAGACAAGCAAAAAATGAGAGATTTTGTTGCTAGTAGATATGCCCTACAAAAAAAGAAATACTCAAGAGAAACTTCAGGCTGAAATGAAAAGGGCAGTAGGCAGTAACTTAAATCAACAGGAAGAAATAAAAAACATCAGTACAACTATACATCTGCTGTATTAGTTTCCAATTGTGCTATAACATATCACCACATATTTAGAGACCTAAATGCTGTTACAGATCTGGAGGTCAGAAACCTGAAATAGTTCTCAGTGGGTTAAAATAGGGAGACCAACAGAGCTACATTTTTGGGTAGAAGCTCTAGCAAACAATGTTTCCTTGCTTTTTCCAGTTTCCTGTATTCTTTGACACATGGTCCTTTCACCTTCAAAGTCAGCAGTATACCATCTTTAAATCTCTCATTGTCCTGCCTTTCACTTTCCCTTATGAAGACCTTTTTGGGTCCACCTTGTTAATGCAGGCTCTTTACTTCAAGAGCCTTAATTTGATAGCACCCACAAAATTTCTTTTGTTATGTAAATTAAGAGGTATAAAAGATTATGGTTTAGATATTTTAAGGGAGTCATTATTCTGTCTGCCACAGTAGGTAAACACAAAAGAAAGTGTAAACACATTTCTTTAAAAAAGATTTATTTTTATTTATGCATAAAAGAACTAGGGTGTAAGCCATAGGGGCAGGGCAGGGGGGGCAGGGCAGGGGGTGAAAGGATTCAGAGACAGAGTGTGGGAGCAGAATAGGCAGTTCTACTGAAATACGATGCTGAGGGGAGCAGCAGACAAGACAGGAGAGGCCTCCTGAGCCATATGTGGGTTATCTCCTGGCCAAGGATCCAACTCAGGCCTTAGCAGTAATAGTGCTGAGACTTAACCACCACCCCACCACAGAGGCTCACATAAATATATTTCTTGTTTGTAATTTTTTGTTTCCCTTATTTGATTTATAAGACAACTGCATAAAGCAAAAATTGTGACCTGTGCTAACAGAAACATAATATTTAAGTATATTATTGTGACAATAATTGCACAAAGGAGAAAGGTGGAGGCACTGCAATATAAGAACAAAGTTTCTGAAATTAAATTAGTATTAATCCCAACTAGATTAACACAAAAGAACAAAAAAAAAGACATAAAACATATAAAAATAAACAGTAAATGGCAGATACAACTTATGAGCAATTTCAGTAGCCATATATAAGTTAAATATTCCAATTAAAGAATGAGGGGAAATAACCCAGAGTCTATACAATGACTATAATTAACTGATGACAAAACATGGGAGCCAAGGGGATTTTAGGGAAGGAGGAGAAACAATGACTTGCAAATGAGTAGAAAAGGGAGGACACCAACCCTACTTTTAGGTTCAATAGTATGAACAACATGAGCAAGGGCAGATTGCAGTTGAGGGGACTGCAGTGAAGTAGATCCTTTAGGTACATTAATAATCTTTGATATAAAAAAATGTAAATTTTGCTTTCCAGTTTTTGGGTAAAATTTGTATTCAATAAAAATCAATCTTTTCCATCTCTTGCATTCACCCTTAAGTTTTTTTCTATACTTTTATTCTATAAAATTCTTTAATTAGGCCCTCAATTTTAAGCTTTTTGTATAATACTCTTCTACTGTAGAAACTAAGGAGAGTAAAGGAGACAATAAAATCTGTATCCAACAAAGAACACTAAATTAAAAACCAGTAGTACTGACATTTAACAGAAGTTCTACAATGAAGTCAGCTGGGTGGCAGTTTGATTTCTAATCTGACTCCCTCTTATTCACTGTCATGTTCTACTCTATATATCTCTGACCAAGACTATAGGCTATCACAGTAGCTCCCAACTGGTCAAGCTGCCAATAGTCTCTCTTTTTACCAACACTATACAACACAACACAAAACAGTAATAGTACTTAAAAGCTGAATTTGGGGCTATCTCTAGTGGTGCGACGGGTTAAAGACATAATGGGTTATGAAGCTATCACAGCCAGTGCAGCACAAGTTCAATCCCCTACCAGGGAGGTGACCCACATGGCATGGCAGACATCTCCTGACCTGCCTGCTGCTGCTCCCCTCAGCAGTGTATTTCTGTAGATCTGCCTATTCTGCTTCCCACTCAATCTCTGGTGAATCCTCTCACCCCCTGCACCTCTGGCCTGTACCCCAGTTCTTGTGTGTATAAATAAATAAATCTTAAAAAGAAAACCAGAAACTGAATTTGTACCTACAGGTTAGTTAAGTCTTTCCTACAAATGATTAGGAAAACAAACACTTCAACAGAAAAATGCAAAGGATATGAATAAGCAATACACAGAAATGACAATATATAAAAAAATAACATTCAGCCCTCACTAATAATTAGGAAGACATAAATTATCAATAAAATGACAAAGCAGTCCACCAACAAGTTAGCGCAATTATAAAGAATAAACCCCCTGTTTGGGGAAGGACATGGAGAAGCAAACGTCATTTTTTTTTATTAAAAGTTACTGATATTGGGCCCTCCCTGGTGGCGCAGCGGGTTAAAGCGCAGCACTGAGAATCTGAAGCCACTTCCGCATGAGTTCGATTCCCGCCTGCTTCCTGCCCCAGAGGAGACCACATGGCGAGCCAGACCTCTCCTGGCC
>NW_004567124.1:7462439-7464543 GCF_000260355.1 Condylura cristata
CCACCAGGGAGGGCCCAGCATTTCATCTAGCATTTAAAGCTAATATCCAGTCCTTTCTTATTTCTCAAAGTCTACAAAGACTAGTATTAAGGCTACCTTAAAATTTGGATGGTTCAACATAGAACCATCCAAAGCACCAAAACCAACTACCTTATATCGATAAGCCAGGTTTTATTACTGATTACTGACAAGGCTAAAAATGTTGAATGTTTCTTTTATTAACATCTGGTCACAGAAGGTTAATTAGATATAAAAACAAAGCTGCTAGAAAAAAGTAGTGGTATGCAAACCATTGAGTCCATTCAGTATGTTGACATACTGAAACTGATCAGGCTTATACTATGTACACCATGGAAATTGGTAAATACTACAATTAAACCCTGTCTCTTCCTCCAAACTGTGTAAACATTTACCAGCACAATACTGGACAAAAGTATATTTATTCTAGTAGGACAGCACTGTGACTAGCTGAAGAGTAAACAGTGGTTCAAGTCTTCTTTCTTTACTTCAAGAAGCTTCCTGGTCTAATATAAACTTCATGCGTTTTTTTCCCCATACTTTAGAACACTTACAAGACATCTATCTATGCCAAAAAGTTTTACATACATTCATCTAACTCATTCAATAAATATTTACTGAGTACCTATGTAATTATTTATAATGATGAACATTTATCTTCTTTTTTCCATTCATTTTCTTTTTTCCTCTGAACTTCCTGTAGTGGTTTCTCAATAAATACTTGATAGGTAATGATTGGAGAAATAAATACTGTTTAACTCCCCAAATCCATTTTACCTGAGATAACCAATCTAAGACATCATTGAAATCCCATTCATTTCCATCCCCTGCCAACACCCCCGCCCACTGCCCCCACCAACACTGGGGTCAATGACTAGTTTAAACAAGTGCGTATCACCAAGTTATGGTCAATGAGATGAGAGAATACAAGCCTGCTGGGAACTTCTGGGAAAGGCTTTCTTGTTCCTAAGAAACAGATTTCCCTTCTTAACCTCATGTTGTGGTATTTTGATGAAACACTTACAAAACTGTAGTCATAGCATTATATAAAACAAACAAACAAACAACAATCCCAAACAGGACCTGACTCTGAACTTCCTGTTACGAGTGATTAAGAAATTTCCCTATTAAGCCATTTTAAAACGGGGTTTCTGTTATTTGTTACCAAAAGCACAATAAATGATAAATCAGAACTGTGGAGAAAGATCTATGTACTAAATAAGGATACTCACTGTAGTATATAATCTAGAGAGTAACTGTGTTATACTTTCTTCCTAGACTCACAATTTTTTAAAATCAAAATTAAACACACACATCACACACATAATTTAAAGTCAGAGTTCTACAAAGTTTGATAAGAAAAACAGAAGCGCTAGCCCGTGCTGCTGTTCCACTTTTAACCTAGAGGCAAACTACTTTCCTGCAATATTTTAAAAATTCATTTGCTCAGGTTTCTATGTTTTTATCAATAGTTTATCCCAGAATATCTCTATATCTCTGTGAGCTGTCTAACTTTCCTCTTAACACATTTGGCACCACCAAATATTTCCTCTTCCTAAAGAATTTTCTCCTGGACATTTTGAACATTCTCCAATTAGAAATGGCTGCCTTCCAAGGATAGTTCAACATCAGAAAATCAATTAATGTAATCCATCACATCAACTGACAGAAGAATAAAAACCACATAATCACATCAATAGATGCAGAGAAGGCTTTCGACAAAGTTCAACACCCATTTATGTTTAAGGCCCTTGAAATCCTCAGAACAGAAGGCACATACCTCAACATGATAAAAGCCATCTATGATAAACCCACAGCCAATATTATCCTCAATGGAGAAAAGCTGAAAGCCTTTTCTTTGAGATCAGGACCAAGACAAGGGTTTCCACTATCGCCACTGCTCTTCAACATAACATTGGAAGTTCTAGCCAGAGCAATAAGACAGGAAAAAGGCATACAAGGAATCCAAACAGGGAGAAGTAAAACTACCCTTATTTGCAGATGATATGTTAATTTACATGGAAAACCCTAAAAACTACACAGAGGAACTAATCAAAACCATCCACCAGTTTAGCAAGGTAGCAGG
>NW_004567124.1:7466180-7493437 GCF_000260355.1 Condylura cristata
CACTGATTGAAAAAAATACCTGCACCCCCATGTTTATTGCTGCTTTATTTACAATTGGAAAAACATGGAAGCAGCCCAAATGCCCAAAAGTAGGTGACTGGATTAAACAGATGTGGTACAATATATACAATGGAATATTACTCAGCAACCAAAAAAAAGAAACACATGTCTTTTGCAGCAACTTGGAGCTGGAAAAGATCATGCTTAGTGAGATAAGCCAGAAAGAAAAAGAAAAATACCGGATGGTTTCGCTCGTAGCAGGAGTATAATGAACCAGGCGAGAAAATAATAATAACAATGAAGAGCCATATACCAGAGACATTTTATGGAGGTGGAGTGGGGAATGGGATCAAAAATAGGTGGGGAAGTGCACGGGACTATGGTGATGGCACACGGGTGACTTGGTGATGGGAAACCCATGGGGATTACAATTGAGGTGAAAAAAAAAAAGTACAAAATGATGTAAAAATAAACATATTATTAGAAAAAAGAAAGAAAGAAAGAAAAGAAAAGAAATGGCTGCCCTCTCAGGTTTGGTAAACTTGTTTATTTGAAATTTCCTCTCACTATTTTGAGGGATCTTCTAGATGATCACATTTATTGTACACTTCCTGTTTCTCCTATCATGTTTTCCTCTATCCTGGTTTTTACTCTTTTTATGTGGAGAACATCTCCCTGTAGCTTTCTAGAATGGTGTATAGGAAGTAAATATTTTGAGACACTGCAAGTCTATCTTCTTCCACAAGATTGATGGTTTGGCTGAATGAAACAATTCTAGACCCTAGTCTTATATATAATTTTTAAAAATATTTATTTATGTACACAGAACTGTGTGCAGACCAGAGGTGCAGGGGCAGTGAGAGGATTCACCAGAGCCAGAGCAGGTAGAAGTACACTGCTGAGGGGAGCAGCGGGTAGATCAAGAGGTGACGCCATGTGGGTCACCTCCGGGGCCAGGGATCAGACTTGCACTGAAGTGGCTGCCACTAGCTTGCAGTGCTGCATCCTAACCCATTGGGCTACCAGAGAGGGCCTGGATATAATTTTTAACACTGATGTGTGTTTCTTTTAGAGCAAAAATCTGATGAATTCTTAATTGACCTAGTAACTAAGAAACAACAGATTTGTAATACATTCAAAGTCAGTGTTAATGTTTAAAGAAAAGCTCGTGAAACTGGCAGCAAGAAGGCAATAAATAAATAATAGTTATTAGTATAAAACTATGTTTATGTCAGCAAGTCTCAATAATATAAATGAAGTAAATAGACTAAAGAAAGGACAGGGGTTGCGGGAGTCTCAATGTGTCAGACCTGACTGGTCTTCAGTTTTATTAAATCTCAAATATTAAGTACTTTTTAAAAAGATTTATTTACTTAAGCATACAAGAGCTAGGTGTAGGCCAGAGGTGCCAGGAGGGATGGGTGAGAGGATTCACCAGAGAGAGAGTAGGGAGCAGAACAGGAAGATTTATGAAATACACTGCTGAGGGGGAGCCCAGTAGAAGAGACAGGAGAGGTCTGCTGCCCCATGTGGGTCAACTCCCTAGCCAGGAACGGGACTCATCCTGCCATGGCTGCAGATAGCTTCACAGTGTTGAGATTTTAACCCCTTACACCCTAGAGAGGCCCTCAAATAATTGTTTTATATTTACATTTTCTCAGATGAATAAAATCAATTTTCCTTGACTGGGATGTAGTTTAAGCTCTAAATACTGGAAAAGTTCAAGTGGTTATACCATTAAGTTCACCTTCATTTGGTTAATAAAACACACAGTCCTAAAGGCACCTATACTATCTAGCACCTCAATAATATATGCAATTGTTAGCAAACAAAACACTAAATTAGAAAAGGGGATTCAATATATCAAGAGAAAACAAAGATAAAAATAAAAAACTTCCAAAATGGTTGCTATTCGCACACTGCCTCCCAAGATTTATACTGACAGAAATTTCCTAAGTGCAAAATGCTATATATATTGACACAAAAACCCCCTCTTTCATTAACAGGCAATTTATGCTTCTCTCCTATTCTTCCCCTCACCACACCCAGTCTCTAAGTGTCAGTGTTTTTCCAAAATAAAATCCATTCCTTTTTTCACCTAAATGCCAAAAGTGTAACATGGTAACATTCTAGCTTTCTCTTGGTTCACTGATTGATCAATGATAACAATCAATTCAGCATTCTCAAACACAACAGGCAAGGTTCAGTACTAGGAAAATTCCTAAGATGTTTAAATGAGAATCTTACTAAGACTGGGAGAAATAGACATTAACTTCATACAATTATATTAGGGCATCTAATAAATATACTAGTAGGCACTTGAAGGAGCAATGAAAATTACATGTATGATATATTGTCAACCTCTAAGAACTATACTTATTCAAGTTTAACAATAACAAACTTATTAAAGTCATTAAAAATACAAAATAATGTAATGTCTGGTTAAAAAGTAATGGAGGTTTTCCCTGGTCGTGCAGGGGATTAAAGCTCAGCACTAAGAAGCAAAAGCCACTTCAGCATGAGTTCAGTCCCTGCCCCTGAGGTGATCCACATGGTGCCTGCCCGGTGCTCACCCAGGTCAGAATGTGATTTCACCAAATCTGGGTGGGTCAGGGAATCTAGCAAATAGCAAAGAATACACATTATACACTTTTTCTACTGTAGAAAAAAGTGGAAACTGTCATCTGAGTATGTAACATCACATCAGTTGTCTAATCATAAGTTTCAAAACAGCCACATTCTTGTATATCAAAGCATCCTAAAAGATACACTGCCAGCAACAAATCTGAATGATCTGACAAGAGATATGTGAGAGGCAATGGCTAAAAATTTAAAATTGAGATAATAATTTCAAAAGACCAACTTTTCTCAAAAGTAGGAGTGGATTTAAACTATTACATCCGAAGATAGAGCTAGAAAAATGAAATCAATAAATCCTAAGTCTTACCTATGTGAAGGCATTATTCCTAAAGTAGTGTGAGCCTAATATGGTCTCCAGATTGGAAGCATTAGCACTTTCAAGGGACATTTTAAAATGTAAATAGGCCCCACTCCAGATTTACTGAATCAGAAACTTCTAGGGAGAGATTTCACAAAAGTGTTTTAATATGCTCTCCAGGTGATTCCCAATGATGTTAAAGTTTGAGTAACCCTGTGGTAGGCAGTATGATCCTCTTCTATAAAGGTGGTAAACACACAGTGGGGGTGGAGCACAAGTAAATTGGTGCAAAACATATGTCACAAAGCAAACCACCATGCAGCACTGGGAAAGCAAGCCATATACCTTCCTTTACCAGAAACTGACTGGAAACACAATGGTAATATCTTCTCAGTCATTCGCAGTCATTTTGAAGGTAAGAAAAATGAACAGACACCAAAGGCAGGCTGAAATATTAGTCAGGAAGGAGACATAAGTAACAGCTGGTATAGCATATCCTCTACCCAGTGACTTGAAACAGACTAAATAAACAAGAATTTGGTTTTGTTCTCCTGCACACTGACACTGCTGTTTTTATCTTGTCCTTGTTAGTTAAGAAATGAAAACCACTTTCTACACATCACTAATTCAGTAAGATTCATTTCTATATACCCTGCTGCTAAATGTAAGCCCTGTTAATGAATAGGGGACAAGGGCTTGGCTTAGTAAAAATGATTAGTATCAGGAGAAATCTAGCTCAGTAAACTGTTACTTTTTAAAAATGCATTTCACTGTAGCGACAGATTCTTCCCTCCTCTCCAAAATAAGATGTTCGCCCATTCCGAGCAGCAAGATGAAGACCTTGGAGGAAGAATTCTGACTACATACCACAGAGGTGCAGACACGTCTTATTATTTTTAATTGCATCAGCAAACTGCTAAGCAATTAATGAAACAGATAAAGGGGGTTGGTGGGGGGGAGCATTAGGGCAAGAGGAGAGACTTGAGCAACCATGTGGAAATACTCCATTCTCACGCCAATGAGAGCAGGTTATTAACGGCAGCTGCACTGAGCATCAAATCCTTGCATTTGACATCCCCGGCCACTTCCCAGGCAACAATAAAGCTACATAGTCTAGATTTCCTCTTGCTTACAATTTGGTGTCTACCATATTCCTCCCTGTAGCCACCAACAAAGATGAAGGGAGAAAAGTCAAAGAATCAAGTGAGTGATTTAGTTATTAAATGTGTTGGTAAGATTCTATGCTTTGTACAGTACTGGGAAATGAGGAAAGGTAAATACCAAATGCTAACAGCAGTGATTTGCGAGAAGAGTGCACCTACCAGGCTTAGGGCATGGTGGAGCAGGAATTCCATCAATAAATCTCAGGAATATCCTTCTTTTTCATACCATATCCTTTCACTAGCAGGAGGAGAAAGGAAATAAGATAAAAACTGTCAAGAAAAAGTGCTCAGAGAGAAAGTGAATTCTCAAATATGGACTTGGGTGCCAAAGAAAAACATCAATATGAAAGAGAGAAAAGTTCAAATAGTTATTTAATGCCAGGATTCCAGCTGCCAGCTAGTCTGTGAATAGGGAAACTTAAATCACATCAGTGAAAGTTGATTTTTGGGAGGGGATTAAGGTGGGAGCTGATGAAAAATGAAATGGTCTTTTAAAAAAAAAAACATATAGGAAGTTCCTAAATAGAATTTTGGCTTCATTTCCCCTTTTACTCACTATTCAATCACAAGGACCAGAGGTTCTAGGTTTTCTGCACTAACTATGCTAGATAAAAACTCTGCCTTGTGTTTATCTAGATTTAGAGCTGCAAGAAAAAAGTGAGTTTTCTATACAGCTTATCCCAAAGCCCCTCACACAGCTTGACAGAACATCCTATAACAACATAGGCAGACAAAACCCAGGGTTATGTGCAGTAGGTAAAAAGTAGATCCCTGAGATCAAGGTCTAAAAGTACTGAAAGTTGGACTTCAACTAACTTGGCCTGTGCTTTCTCTGCTAAAGAAATACTAACACCATTTACTAAAGTCACAGAAGATATTCAATGAAAGTGGTCCAAGGGACTTCCTAGTTGATTGCTACTAGGGGAAAAAAATCAAACTCCATAGAAATTTCTGCTAGACCTGGCTCTGGTTACTTTCTTGTCTTAAACCACTCTTTCCCTTCATTCTAAACAATTCTGTTATTCTGTAAATATTTATTCAATACCAGCTACATGCTAGTACTATTATAATTATAATATTACTTATGCATCCAAGATTGTCAGGTAAAGTTGTTCAGTTGTGACTTGTATAAGGGTGCCTGAGGAGACAGAAGACAGTTGAAATCCCCAACATCCTTTGCTAAGCTGTGTCCTGGTATGGGGTTCCAACATCTTGGAAATGAGACTTTTTTCTAATTTGTTGAAAGAAATTTCATGGTCTAAGCAAGACCCCAAGATACAAAAACCAGGAAAAAATCCCTGTCCTCGGAGAGTTTATATACTATTGCAGGGGAGACAGATAAAACCACAATTAATTACACAGTATATGAGACAGTGATAAGTGTAAGAGAAAATACAGCAAGGACACAGGGATAGAAGTTTGCGTAGGTGTGTAATTTTAGAGTATTCAGAGAAGGATTCACTGAGGTGAATGGCTTTTCTACCTTAGAATTTTATCAAATTCGTTCTCCACTTCAGGTTTTTACACTTGCCTTAACTCTGCCTAACAATCCTGTCTTCCCTCCCACCTCCATTTTTGTATGGTTAGTTTTTTTATCTTTCAGTCTCAGATAAATATTTGAGATTTAAACATCACCTCTTCAAAAGGACCTTCCCTGGCTGCTCAAAGTAAAATAGCTGTTCTTATCTGCAGGCATTCCTAACCAACTACATGCACTAGAAATTTTAATTCTCTTCTACTTCCTGGCTTAACCTCTAGCATTTAACTTCTCCACCTGTAAAATGGATAATAGTCCCTACTTACAAGGTTGCTATGGAGATTAATTGCAACTACCACCACAATAATGTAATAATAAAGATGTTAATAGCAACTATTATTTAAATAACTTTTGCCATGTACCAGGCTTATTATTCTGTATTCTATATTTGTAAACCAATCTTGTAAACCAATTTAATTCATTCAATTAACACACTTGAAGTGCTCAGTGCTTTATTTAGTACAGAGTAAGTAAAAGTTGGCTGTTTTTCTCCTTATTACCATTATCAGTGAAAGTATTATAAATTATTCTACCTAAACATTCTGCAGCACTTTCTGCTCCACTGAAGCTTTTTGCCTTAAAGCTCCCTATTTTCCCTTCTAGGATTAACAGTCTATATAAGGAATTTATGTATCAGACTTAGAACTCATTCTATGTAAAGCAATCTTTCATTCTTGGGATTGGCATGATCTTGAAAAAAGTCCTAAAACCACCCTTAGGGAACATATGTATGCTTTACAAGTCTCTAGAGGGTACAGAACATTAGTGGTTATCCAGATTAATCATTTCACACTGAATAAAACGAGATTCAGAAAAAGGAAATTATTTGCTGACTTAACCAGTTGCTTATATTTAATCAAGAGTTAGTTACAAACCTAGTACTAGAATCTAGCTCTCTCATCTCTTAATCTTGCACTTTTTTTTATTATTCCATAGAATCATCAGTTCAAATGGCCACTTGCAAAATAGGGATGAGGTAGCTCATCATGTAGATTTCTCTTTAATTTGTTGTAATACTGTAATTTTAGCAGAGATGAAACCAAGAAAGAGATAAATACAGTCCAAAACATTCAACCCTGGAAGTCTTGGGTTTTTAACACCAGATCCAAGTTTAGAAGGCAACAGGATTTAACCCAGTGTTATGTATTTCATTGTTTAGTAATATTCAACTGTTTATAATATCAAAAAGTATAGTGCAATACTCTCCCCATTTGGGGAGGAAAAGATTCACCAGTGCAAAGTTCTGAGAACTAAATACAAATTTGAAGGCTGTGTCATAGTAATTTGGTTCTTCCCACAGTGGAAAGAATAATGAATTGGAACAGAATCATAGGTTGCCCTTTAGTTTTTTATGTCAGGTAAATCACTTTTCCTTTTAGGAATCAGTTCCCACACATAGGAATAGGAGGGCTATTATTATTTTAGAAGAATGATTTCTAAGGTGCTTTTCCACATCAACAATCTAAACTTTGAGGAAAATTTCAGAATAGAAAAATATTTATATATTATATTAGGATGAGCAACATGATTTTCATTATAAAACTCTAGCAAGACCAGCTTGCTATCAATTTGGGGGGAAAAAGAGAAGAGAGGGTATGACATAACTTGAATTATTAATTATTAAGGCTTAATGCTAATGATTGATAACAAATAAGTACAATAATTAGTGAGTGACTATTTTTTAGGGACTAATCGTAAAAATGGTACCTAGCATTTTATTTGGCACAAAAAAGGGGTTGTTTTTTGTTTAATGAATTGTAAATGAATAAATTAATTAACCATTAAGGCAGCAGTTTCCTTCAAGCTGACCAAATGTGATCACAGAGAACTTTTGTCAGCATAGAAGGAACCTCTTGGTGTCTGAGCATATATATATATATATATATATATATATTTAAAAAGCCAGATTAACCATACACAAAAGCTAATTTAGAAGATGAATGTATTTGTTCCCTGTGACTGGAACAAAGCAACCCAAATTTAGTATCTTAAAATAACAAAAATTTATTTTCAAAGATATGGAGTCCCAGGTTATTTCAATGACTGAAGTTAAGCATTCACAGGGACAAGCTTCTTCTGGAAGCACTAAAAGAAAATCTGTTCCTTGACTCTTTCAGCTTTTGGTGGTGGCCAGCATCCTTGCCTTGGCTACATCACTCCAATTTTCAAGGCTTCAAATCTCTGCTCCTCCTTCACAGCTCCTCTCTGCTGTATATGCAAATGTCCCCCTGTCCTTCTCATGTAAGGATACACACAACTGCATCTGAGCTCACCTACATCATCAAGGATAATCTCCCTATCTCAAGATCCTTAATCATATTTATACAAAGACAATTTTCCATATAAACTACCGATCATAAGGATGAGGATGTGGATATCTTTGTGGGGGATCTTTTTTGAGCCTACCACATTAGAATATGAAAAATAACAATAGTCATAAACTATTTAGAATCTAAAGGAATGTCTTAAAATAGAATTTAGGAGGTTAGAAATAAATATGCCTTTGAAGAAAGGGGGAAAGGTGACTGAGGAAGAAAGGTCTGAGGCACAAAAAAAATGGCACACACTACAGGTACAAATAAAAACAGGTATTTATGGGGAGAGGGAGAAGGTAGACTAGAGTAGAAAGTATCAATAAGGGTGTAATACAAAATAAATTTAGTTATATTGGGACCATTTTCTGGTACAGGTTGTGATCAGTTACCAAATGTGTACTGAGGTGCTCTCAATGAACTCAGGCAGGCATTTGTTGATATTTTAAAATTTTGAAGGAAATACAGTAATCTTTAACCGTTAAGGACATCACAAGAACTTACAAACTACACTAAACTCATGATGCAATCTATAGGACAAGCCATAGTTTCAACTAATGAAATCACTCTTTATTCCTCTGGATGACCGTACACCTTTGCAAAATTGGATTTCCAACAGCTGTAATAATAAGCAAGCACATGAATAGTAATGTGAGATGATCTGCTATCTTGTATCCCCGTCTCAACTGGTCTGCCTGAGACCCTCTGATCACAAACACTAATGCTCCATAAGGCCGCTTTCCTGCTCCAACAAGATAAAAGAAACTCGTGAACCAAGGTCCTCCCTCATGGCACAGGGGTCAAAGTCTCAGAGATAAAGAGCTGCTGCCAGCGACTGTGGCCTGGGTTCCATCCCTGGCCAGGGAGGTGACCCTCATGGCACACAGACCTGCTGCTCCCCTCAGCAGTATACTCTAGTAGATCTGCATATTCTGCTCCCCACTCTGTCTCTGGTGAATCTTCTTGCCCTTTGCACCTCTGGCCTATACCCCCAGCTCCTGTATGCATAAATTAATAAAAAAGCCTTAAAAAAAAAAAAAAACAACTCATGAGCCAGGAGAAATTCACTTAACTACAGGCAGTGTGCAGTGGCAGAAAAGGGACTGCTTGAAGAAAAAAGAAAAATTGTTGATAAAAAGCTTCAGCTCTCGGGCCCTCCCTGGTGGCGCAGCGAGTTAAAGCACAGCACTAAGAAGTTAAAGCCATTTCTGCACGAGTTTGATTCCCGCCTGCCCCAGAGGTGACCACATAGCGTGGCAGACCTCTCCTGACCAGCCCGCTGCTCCCCTCAGCAGTGTACTTCAACGATCTGCCTGTTCTGCTCCCCACTCTGTCTCTGGTGAAGCCTCTGGCCTGTATGCCCCAGTTCTGTATGCACAAATAAATAAATCTTAAAAAAAAAAAAAAAAGCTTCAGCTCTCCTTAAAGAAGTTAACGGTAAACATTACCTTCTCAGGTATTTAAGAGGTAAATATGTTCACAAACCAAGGCACAGTGATCCACTTTAACAACCCTAAAGTTGAGGCATCTCTGGTAGCAAATACTTCCACCACTACCATGCTGAAAAACAAAGCAGCTGACAGAAATGCTACCCAGCACCTTAAACCAGCTTGATATAGTCTGGCTAGTTTAATGAGACTAGCTGAAGCTCTGCTACAACAATCTGTGGGTGGAAAAACACTGCTTGCTACTGATGACGATGAAATTCCAGATCTCCTGGAGAAATTCCAAGATGAGGTTTCCAAAAATAATGCAAATTATACAAGTCAACTTTTGAAGATAAAACCTGAAGGTGCTATTTTATATTATGACTGCTTTTTAAAAGTTTGTTCATGGATCTGAAAAAATCTAGATCTCTAATATTTTTAAGCTTGAGGCTTTAGATGCTGCAGTTCTTTTCAGTTTTTGCTTATACACAGTTCATTCTTCGCAGCTAATTAAGCTGGAGAAGCTTAGGAATAATGCTTCAAACATGAGCTAATGAAGTTCTTTGCCTATTGAAAAAAGGAAAGAAAATCATTGTGGTGATGTCTAATCTGATTCTAAAGGTTGAGAAGTATAGTTTCCAACAGATACGACACATCTTATTGATAAGTAATTAGTTATTTAAGAATGAACTAAATTGATTTTTCTATCAATTTATGGGCATCATTTTTCCCATAAATGTAAATCTAAATGACTTACATTGTTAGAACAGAAGTATGTATTAGATTTACGTCTAATACTTAATACATGGAATCATAAGTTGTTTTTTTGCCAAGGCATTCTGTGGGGAAAAAATTGAGAAGCTAAGAACACTGACAATCAACAAAGTATGGGAACCTATGATTAGTTTGAGTTTTTAAAAGACAGTCAGATATAGAGTATCTAGGACACTGATAGACACTAATAAATGTTTATAGGAATAGTGACAAATAAATGATTTTAACATTCAGAATCAGGAAATTTAATTTGAGAATGAAGATAAATTAGATATTATAACACAAGCATCATTTCTTACTAAATTTCACATTTGCCAATAAGTAGACATCTTTCAGTTGGACCATTAATACTATTATCTCTTGAACAACTACATAAAAAATTGAGTATCAGTGCCTGAGTCAATACAAATACCTTTTATGGAAATATTTAAGTGATAAAGATGAGAAGAAAAAAGATATAATGAAAAGTAGTATGGTTAAAACTATGGAATATAGGCCCTCCCTGGTGGCGGAGCCGGTTAAAGCACAGCACTGAGAATCTAAAGCCATTTCCGCATGAGTTCGATCCCAGCCTGCCCCAGAGATGACCACATGGTGTGGCAGACCTCTCCTGACCCGTCCGCTGCTCCCCTCAGCAGTGTACTTCGTCGATCTGCCTGTTCTGTTCCCCACTCTGTCTCTGGTGAAGCCTCTCGCCACCCCTGAGCCTCTGGCCTGTACCCCAGTTCTGTATGTACAAATAAATAAATCTTTAAAAAAAGAAAACAAAAAACTATGGAATATAACTTCAAGCTACTTGAATTTTAATCCTGGTTCTACAAATCACCAACTAGAACAAGTTTCTTAAGTCCTTAAGACTCACTATGCTTATGTATAAAATGGTAGTAAGAGTTCCTGTCTCACAGAGATGTGAGATGTATTCTAATCATCCCATGCTCAACATATAATACAAATCAACAAATTAAAGCTTAAAAAACACAATAGAAAGAAAAAGGAAAGTCAACAGCATTCTGTATCTGCTTTTTAGGTGGGATATAACAATTAGATGACTAAAGTGCCTACTTTTAAGTATCAGTGGTACGCACAAAAACAAGCTTATCAGTGCAATCTATTCTCTATTTCTCTAGTATTGCTCAAAGGTTATGCAACTAATCCCTGTTCAGAAAAAAAGGTATTAAGAAAGCATAATTACTACAGTTGCCTTTTCTTAAAGAGAGTCATTGTGAGAGCTCACTGGAAGGAGGTAGCAAGGTGCTACTGAAATGGAAGAGCCAACACAGTTAAATACTCAACAAGAAATAACTTAAAATTTTCTCAGCTTTCACCACTTATAAGAAAATATGCTCCTCGTAGAAAGGGCATGTGGGGCCCCAATTTCCCACACATTATCTGAAACAAAAGGTAGGGTAAGTGCTACCACTTCACTTATTAATTAGTTTAACAAACATATTGGGCATCCTTTGTGGGTCAGGGATTTTTTCTATACTTAATGGAAACACAAGGTAACAAAATAGATGAGCTAGAATAGAGAAAAGATGACAAACAAAATACCAAAAGGGACAAGTATCAAAATAAAAATCAAACATCTGATATAAGCTATCTGAAAGGTTACTTTAGATTAGGTAATCAATGTAAGGCTCACTGAGATGACTGAAACCTAGGGCACAACGGGTTAAAGTACAGCACTATAAAGGAATCCACAGCCACAGCAACACGAGTTCGACCTCCAGCCAGGGAGGTGACCCACATGGTGTGGCAGACCTCTCCTGATCCACCTGCTGCTCCCCTCAGCAGTGTATTTCAGTCAGCCCTCCTGTTCTAATCCCCACTCTGTCTTTGGTGAATTCTCTCACACCTCTCACCTCTGGCTTGTACCCCAGTTCTTGTATGCATAAACAAACAAATCTTTAAAAAAAAACTGAAACCTAAATGACTAACAAGGACCAGTGTGTTTTCCAGGCTAGAGTGGGGAGCACAGGTGGTAGGAAGAAAACTAGCAAAAAGGTCCAGAGTTAAAAAAAAAAAAAAAATGTCCCAGAGTAGGGACGAGCTTCACATGTTTGAGGAACAGTAAAAAAGCTAATATGGGCCCTCCCTGGTGGCGCAGCAGGTTAAAGCACAGCACTGAGAATCTGAAGCCATTTTCACATGAGTTCAATTCCCGCCTGCCCCAGAGATGACCACATGGTGTGGCAGACCTCTCCTGACCCGTCCGCTGCTCCCCTCAGCAGTGTACTTCGTCGATCTTCCTGTTCTGTTCCCCACTGTCTCTGGTGAAGCCTCTCACCACCCCTGAGCTTCTGGACTGTACCCCAGTTTGTATGCACAAATAAATAAATCTTTAAAAAAAAAAAGCTAATGTTTCAAAGGAAAAGTGGACTGTGAGATAGGGACAAATACAATATCAGTTGGAAGATAAAGGAAGAGAATCTTACTATGCTAGTGCCAAAAAAAAAATAGCATTAAAAAAAAGCAGAAAACAATGAGTTAGGTCATTATGAAAGCCTCATAGATATTTAGGACTTCAAAGGAACACAACTTAATGTAGGCAGAGATAAATTTAGCTCTACACAAATCTGACTTTCAAGTCCATAGTCTTTCCAGGACATCACAGTTGACATATCTTACTCATTATGAATGGAACCTAGCTTTGTGTTTTAAACGGTTTAGATGCTGAGTAAAAGAAAAGAAAAAGCCTAAACACCTTAACATACCCCACTTCATCTCTATTCTGGTGAGAAAAAAACTTCAACTGTTCATCCAAATGTAAAAGACCAGGGGCCTCCTTGATGGCTTGGGGTTAAGTCTAGAACTATCATTGTGAAGGTCTGAGTTTGATCCCTGGCCAAAGAGCTAACCCATATTGCACAGCAGATCTTTCCTGTCTTAACCTCTGCTCCCCTCAGCAGATTTCAGTAGATCTCCCTGTTCTGCTCCCCACTCTGTCTCAGCTGAATCTCTCAGCCCCCATAAAAATAAATAAAATCTGGGCCCTCCCTGGTGGCGCAGCGGGTTAAAGCACAGCACTGAGAAGCTTGAGTCACTTCCGCATGAGTTTGATCCCCGCCTGCCCCGGAGGTGACCACGGCACACCAGACCTCTCCTGACTCGCCCGCTGCTCCCCTCAGCAGTGTACTTCGTCGATCTGCCTGTTCTGCTCCCCAGTCTGTCTCTGGTGAATCCTCTCACCCTCTGAATCTCTGGCCTGTACCCCAGTTCTATATATATATAAATAAATAGTATCTTTAAAAACAAAAATAAATGTAAGAGACCAAAATTGGTGTTTTTGCTTGCTAGCCAGTAAGCCAAACCCACAAAGATTATGAGAAAATCTTTTCACAAAGGAGTTTATTATGAGGCAGTCACTAAGGAAGTAGTTATGACATACCCTAGAAGAAATCGGCTCTCCACATGACAGGAACAGTGTGATTATAGAGTGGGTAGAAATGATGAGAGATCTGGAACATGAAGAGAGTGAATTCTGAAGAGGCACTGGAATACAGACTTGATGAGTTACAGAATTTATCTTTTTCAGCCGAGTGTTTCTTTGGGGTTAACAGGCAGATGCTTACCCTGGGTATTAACCTTAGAGGAGGCTGAGATTTTTGTTAGAGATGTAAAACAATTAGTTCTCAAGGGAAAGTACTTAGAGAATAAATCAAAAGAGTGGGGAGGGATGACACAGAACAGTGAACAAAGGGTGTTCAGCACTTAATTCTATTTAATTTAGCTTTCTAACAAAAAGTTTAAGCTACTGGCTAGGGAAGGAGAAGAGATCTGGCTACACAAACACTTCTGACCATTTGCTCATTAAAGATGACTACAATCCATACTTTCGATTGTCAATTTTGGCCACACATTAGAAAACTATGTGAAAAAAACTATGTGAAAAAAACTATGTGAAAAAAAACTATGTGAAAAAAACTATGTGAAAAAAACTATGTGAAAACTAAAAAGTAATTGATGTATGGTTCCCCCAGCCCCAGAAATTTTGATTTATGTGAGAGAGGATAAAGGGGCTAAGGCTTTTAAAAGCAGAACAAATTAAGAACCACTGACCTAAAAATTTTCAAATTTAAAATCATATAAATTTTCAAACAACTTCAACTGCTACTAGGTATCAAGTCCATGGCAAAGTGACAAGGAAAAATAAGACCCAGAGGGTAAGAGGAGTGGCAGTGGGGCAGTAGGGTTAATTGACTAAATAAAACATCTTGGTACACGTAGATAACAGATGATATAATGGAATTACTGTGTAGTATAACAATGGTATTTTGATTATATAACTAAATGGTCTAAATTGCTTTGAGATGCATATTGAAGTATTTATAAGAGAAATGCTTCAAATTACAACTTATTCAGTAAAACAAATAATATATGTAAAGTACATATGGCAAAAAGAGCCTAAGAAATGAATCTAAGTGGTAGGAAATAAATATTTTACTTAACTTTTCTATGTATTTTAAATTATCCATTTAAAAAAAGGGAGCCTCCCTGGTGGTGCAAAGGGTTAAGACACAAATACTATGAAGCTATCTACAGCCACTGCAGCACAGAGTTCTATCCATCCGCTTTCAGAGAGATGACCTACATGGCGCAGTAGACCTCTCCTGTATTGCCCACTGCTCCCCTTTGCAGTATTTTTCAATAGATCTGCCTGAACTGCTCCCTCCTCTGTCTCTGGTGAATCCTCTCACACACACCCCCATCTAGATCTGACCTACATCCCAGTTCTTGTATGCATTAATTAATAAATCTTTTTTAAAAAGTTGGAAAAAGGAACATTAATACTACAATAAAGTAGTCCATTATGTTCAAAAAGCTATTTTAATATTAAGGTGGAATGCTAGGTTCTTTAAAGAAGGTTCAAGTTTATGCTGTTCAATTGAAAGTTGAAATATTGTAGGTTATAGGAATATAACCAATATAACCAAATGGCTAAATTATTTCTCACGCATATTTGGTCTTCATCCATTGTTTCTAGCTTACAATTTCCCCCAAATCCTTGCAATTTCCTAAATGGCTTGAGTATTAAAAGTGTCTCTTATTAGTAAATTAATGAAGGTTACTTTTTAGGAAACACCTGAGAATATGGGCTGCGTGATTTTCAGTGCCACCATGACCTCCAGGCAGGGGTGACAGGCAGAATGGTTGAGTTCAGTTGCCAGCAGCAGGTGAGTTAATCAATCATGCTTGTGTAATAAAGTTCCCATAAAAGCCCAGAAGAAGGGACTTTAAAGAAATCCCAGGTTAGTGATTGTGCAGAGATCTGGGGGAAAATTATTTGCCTGGAGAGGGTCTGGTCTCTATACCATTTCCCATACCCTAACCTGCGTACCTTACCTTTTCCATCTGTTGATTTGGATCCTTTGTAATAAATTGGTGAAGTGAGTAAATGGGTTTCCTGAGTTCTGTGAGCCATTCCAGCAATTTTAAGTTTATCCTCGGGAAGGTGCCTTGGGAACACCTCTGATTTATACCAGTTGGTCAGAAATACAGAAAATAATCTGGGTTTGGGATGGTCACTTGAAGCTTGAAGAGGGGGATCACTGGAACCTCTAGCCTATTGCTGGTTGGTCAGAAACCTGGAGTTTGAAGCTGGATTCTCAAAGGAGGTCTTGGGAAACTAAGCCCTTCACCTGTGGAATCTGATGCTATCACCTAGTAGAGTGTTGCCAGAATTGAGTTGAATTCTCAGATACCTTATTGATGTCTGAGAGTTGCTTGTTGGTATGAGGAAGCCTCAATACCCACACCCTCTTGAAAACTGTGCTACCAGGACACACCAGCTATGCACTAGTATGATATATAAGCTTGCTTTAGTAAAGAGTACAAGGCAATGTGGTGATGGCTCACTGGTGATATGGTGGTGAGAAAACTATGGGATCTACACCTGAGAGGGAAAACCAATTACTATACAAAAATGAACAACAGTGTAAGAAAATTAATATATTTTTAAAAAAGCATGCCTTAGAAATCTTTAATACTTGCCTATTTATATTCTCAGTTCTACTTAGCCAGCTCTGTTCAGATGCTTTATTTCCTTATGACTGTATGACATGTAAAACAATTTCCACAGAGTTTGATGTTTAACTCTTTCTGGGAATCAAATCTCCCTAAGCTTATCACCAAAGCCCACTATGCTATCAGCAGTTTTAGGCTGCCTACCATGAAATAGTTCTCACTTCTAAATGACACTAAGATATACTACCCATGACCTGGAAGAAGATGGCAGTCTCCAGCAGAACAGAGTTATATACTGCTAGGCTGCAACAGTATCTCTCTCCACCAGCTCTCAAAAGCAGTTCATAGTTAGTGAACTAGAGGGTCACCTAGGTAAAACTGGATAGCAGGCAACACTGTTTCTCCCATTCCTTCCACTAGCACTTTAGAACTCGAAATTCTAAACTTTCCCCCATCTCTTCTCTGTTTCCTTTACTCACATTTAATTATAAGTTATTAGTCAACTGAATAAATTAATCCTAATTAAATATGTTCAGCTAATTGGGCTTTTAAGAAATGACTATAATTTCTTGTTCTTAGTAGTCAAATGACATCATGGCCACCTACTCTGACATATATCATAAAAATACCTATTCTGAAGTACCCACTTTTAGAGTCTTGTTAAAGGTCCTATAAAACCAAGTCCACTTTTCAGGCAGTTTCAAATGTACGTCACTGACTGGTCATCTGTACATATTTCTCCATGAATACTCTAGGAGATTGTTTTAAAATATATCAATAGAAAAATAAAATACGTCTATGAAAACATAAGATATATCACTAGAAAAGTGCCTGAAGGATGTATAGATTAATGTCAAGAGGGTATTTTATTGCTTTCCCTACTCTAACCAAATTTTGTGGGAAGCTTAAGGGGCATAAATAAGAAATTTAGTTCAATATTAAGGATGCTTATTCTAGTATCTCTCCTTTGTCCATTCTCTTAAAATGATTGGAAACACCATGCAAGGACTTAATATGTCTTCACCAAACCTAGTTTACTGACTTTCCATTTTGGATTCAGTGTTTCTAAAATTAAAGACAGTAAAAATTAATTTACTAAAATAAAATGCATATGGGGCCCTTCTGGTGGCACAAGGGGTTAGGACGCTACACTGCAAGGGAGCAGCAGCCCCCACTTCATTGCGAGTTTGATCCCCAGCCCCGAGGTGATCCACATGGTACAGCAGACCTCTCTGGACCGGCCCACTGCTCCCCTCAGCAGAGTACCTCCTCAATCTGCCTATTCTGCTCCCCACTCTGTCTCTGTAGAATCATCTCACCACCCGTGCACCTCTGGCCTATACCCCAGTTCTGTATGCATAAATAAATAAATCTTTTAAAAAGCCACAAAGTTGAATAAATGCTCTCCTTTAAAAAAAATAAAATGAATATGTAATTTAGTGGGAATTCTTGGTAGTCAAAGCATATACTAACGATAAGTATGGCATAGTTTTACAAATTATCAACAAAGAACTTACATTATCCAAGTAAAGGGACAGTGCTTGAGGACTACTGAGATAGTAGATAAGAGGATACGTTTGGTGAGCAATCAACATCAATGGATATATACCAGTGGATCAGTGACAATACTGTCATTCACTGTTACTCGAATGAAAGTGAATTGGAAGGAAGTGGTTGAGTTTGACATGCTCTTATATACGGTCAGTTTAATTAAACTCAGATTAAAGCCACAGATTAAAGCATACTTCTCACCACATGCTCAACAACAAAAACATACAGGCCCTGATTTCCCTTGTGAATATGACCAAATACCATGGACAATCAATTCTAGTTAAGGGGTGAATATCCTTATGATTCAAAATGAAACAAAATGCTTTTTATTTGAAATACAGTTTTAAAAAAGTCAAAGTAAATGAACCTTCATTGTTAGCTCTCAACCTCTAAATGTTTAACCTCTTACTTACACCATCACCCCAACTTAAATGAGAGCAGAGAAGCAGTGATACAACACACAGTTTACTTAGAGCTCCTCTTACGTGACTTGCTTGTGCTACAGAGGATTTCATAACAAGCAGCTTCCCTGACCACAACAGCTTTCCTTCCCTGAATCACTCAGGCAATTATTGTGTATCAGTCACTTAGCTCTTATATTGTTTGATATTGTTGGTTATCTTCTTAATCCTTTTCATAAATATAGGTCAACCCGCACAATCTCCTGCCTTTCCCACATCAAATTAGATAATCAGACTTCAAAAGTAACCTCACTTCTCTCTTTGCACAGTAAGTGCTCTCTGTATTAAGCAAATATTAAGATTCAATTTTTGCCAGCTTCTGCTTCTGAATTCTAAACTCAGTTTATAGTTTAATTACAACAATCATGAGCTTATTGTTAAAAAAAAATGAAGACTAGAAATCTTGCTGTTTGTCTAGCAAGGGGATTAGTTAAATTTGAGAAATTTAATAGTTAAATTAGGTAGGAACTCCAAGAATGTGTGTGGCTATGCTAGAGAGGAATTACAAGTAACATTATAAGCCCAGTGTGGGTGTCATATATTAGTGCCTCCACCATATTACATTATCTTGTATGTGGCCAAACACTGTGGTCTGATCATCAGCTTTGAAGTCATATACAGACCTAAGTGTTAAGTCAACTTCTGCTCCCTTCCAGTTGTGTGACCTTGAGAAAGTAAGTTTTTAAGCCAAAGTTTCTTCAAATATAAAATGAGGATAGTTACCACCTGTTATCAAGGTTTTGAGATTACCAAGATAAATTGTTTTCCAGCATATTCTACTTTGAAGCATTAAAAATAAATGCGATTATTGGCCCTCCCTGGTGGCGCAGCGGGTTAAAGCACAGCACTGAGAATCTGAAGCCACTTCCGCATGAGTTCGATTCCCGCCTGCCGCCTGCCCCGGAGGAGACCACATGGCGAGCCAGACCTCTCCTGACCCGCCCGCTGCTCCCCTCAGCAGTGTACTTCGTCAATCTGCCTGTTCTGCTCCCCACTCTGTCTCTGGTGAAGCCTCTCACCGCCCCTGAGCCTCTGGCCTGTACCCCAGTTCTGTATGAATAAATAAATAAATCTTTAAAAAAAAAATAAAATAAATGCGATTATTAATTACAGTAACTTTCAGTGAACAGACTTTTACATTTATTTGGAAACCAACATTCATCAATATCTTTGGCCCTGTGCAAAACAGGAAAACAGGCTTGTATTTAAAAGATGAAAAGTGGACCATGCAGAATTAAAAGACTGCACTGAGCACTGGACTATGGTGATGGCACAAAGGTGAATTGGTGGTGGGAAATCCACAGGGATTACAACTGAGATGGAAAAAAGCACAAAATGATGTAAAAATAAACATTATTTTTAAAAAAGACTGCACTGAAATTATTAGGTTTTTTAAAAAAGATTATTTATGGTGATGACACAGGGGTGAACTGGTGATGGGAAGTCATAGGGATTGCAGCTGAGATGGAAAAAGGCACAAAATGATGTAAAAATAAACTATAATAATAGAAAATGTCAAAAAAAAAATAAAGATTATTTACTTATGCATACAGAACTAGGGTACAGACCAGAGGTGAAGGGGCGGTGAGAGGATTCACCAGAGATAGAGTGGGGGAGCAGAGTAGGCAGATCTACGAAGTATACTGCTGAGGGGCGCAGTGGGTAAGACAGGAGAGGTTTGCTGCACTATGTGGTCACCACCTCCCAGGCCAGGGATGGAACTCGCACTGAAGTGGCTGCAGCTAGCTTGCTGTGCTGCGCTTTAACCCACTGGGCCACCATGGAGGGCCTGAAATTATTAAATTGTATATAGGATGTGGAATTTATCCTCAGGAGTTTATGAATAGAGATTTGGGGCCCTTCTTGTGGCCCAGCAGGTTAAAGCACAGCACTAAGAAACTAAGGCCACTTCAGCATGAGTTTAAACCCCGCCCGCCCTGGAGGTGATCCACATGGCCTGGCAGACCTCTCCTGACCTGCCTGCTACTCCCCTCAGCAGTGTATTTCGTGGATCTGCCTGCTCTGCTCCCCACTCTGTCTCTGGTGAATCCTCTCGTCGCCCCTGCTCCTCCAGCCTGTACCCCAGTTCTGTATACATAAATAAATAAATCTTTAAAAAAAAAAAAAGAATAGAGATTTGTAAAAAGAAGATGATTTCAGTTATCTGGTGTTACATTATTAAACACATTATCAAATTTTTCATATACAACAAGAGGTACACCCTTATCTCACAGAAACTTGAGCACTAAAAACTACAATTCTGGCCCTCCCTGGTGGCGCAGTGGGTTAAAGCACAGCACTGAGAAGCTAAAGCCACTTCCACTGAGTTCGATTCCCACCTGCCCCGCAGGTGACCACATGGTGTGGCAGACCTCTCCTGACCTGCCCGCTGCTCCCCTCAGCGGTGTATTTGTAGATCTGCCTGTTCTGCTCCCTACTCTGGGTCTGGTGAAGCCTCTCGCCACCCCTGAGCCTCTGGCCTGGACCCAGTTCTGCATGAACAAATAAGTAAATCTTAAAAAAAAAAAAAAATACAATTCTTAAGGTCACTTAAAATATACCCACTAAGGCCTGCTTTGAAAAATAATTGAATGACTATTACTAACACAATGTCCAACCACAACAATGTTTAGTTACTGGTTCTCAGAAGAGAGGAAACATATGTTAACACTTGATCTGCTGCTCAGGAAAAGTTTTTTTGGCCACAAGTTCCTGGTAGATGAAATTTCACTCAAGAGATGGATTCTGAGAGTTCAAGAGTAAAAACTACTGAAAATCCATTCTGTATTATAAAAAGGAAATCAATACAGAAAACGTAGGTCTTAAGCAATCAAATCTTAACAAATAGCATTATTATTTTGTTTAAACTAAGCTTTACAGTTAGTTAGCTGTGTTAGAACTGAGACAGTAAGAATTTGGGCAGCAGCACTCCGGCAATCAGTGAATAGCAGAAAGGAGCAACTCTAATATAAAGATTTCTCTAGAAGACTGACTCCAGTTTAATAAAAAGTTTCGAAAGTTGTAAGTGCTATTACAAAAATAAAGGTAAAGTTTGGAAGAACTGATGGCTGAATGAGTAAACCTGCTATCAGGGAGGAACAACCTTACTGAGGTTGCAAAAACTGTGAGGCAAGACCAAATAGAAAGTTTGTGTGGCTGGTAGGTGAATGGGTGTTAGGGGTAAGATAAGACAATCATTATCAAATATGTAGATCTGTTTGGCCTTGGAAGAAGAATTTGGATTTTACCCTAATTTGGTGAGTTATCAGAGGATTTTTAAATAGAGAAATTAGTGATACTGAAACTATGACCAAAATCTAAAGATGCTATTTTTCCCATCTAAGTTCCCAGGTTCACACAAAGCTGATAGATCTTTCAAAGTTCATGAAAAATATATGGAGGAAGTTTACCAGTTAAATTAAAATACACACACTATGGATTTTAGTCAACTGTTTATAATCTATGTGCCATAGTTTCCACATAGGGACAGCTCAAAGATCCGGTTATGTTTACTTTTTTTTTGTTTTTTTTTTTTTAATTTGATACTTTGTCTAAAAGAATAGAAACTGAGATTTAAAAAATTTCAAAAATGAGCACACCTGTTAGAATAAGGAGGGTCTCACTCAATCTAGTAAGTGAAGATAGGTTTGGTTTATGGTTTCTTCAGCTAGCTTCAGTGCATCATAGGCTTCAAATTCTTCCACTGGTGAACTGACAATGTCCTGTGTTTTAACATGAGCAAAGGCATACCAGGAAATTTTTCTCAGAATTCTTGTTCCACCCTCAGTCTCCATAGGTTTTGTCATGCTCTCGCCCCTTCCCAGTGATAGAGGCTATTATTTGTTACTTGGTGCAAAGCTGGCGGAAATAGGTATCTCTTGCTTTTGGTACAATCTTAGGTAGAGCCTGTGAACCTGAACTTCGGCAGTAGAATTTACCCTAGCGGCAGTTTCCACTCTAGTGTAAGAGCTATATAGCTCAAGCAGGTTTCCTGTTAACTCCTATCATGATATCTGACGGGGGTTGGGGAAACAGAGGCAATGTGAAACTGTTATTTAATGTTATTTTCAGTTTTGCAAGATGAAAAGTTTTAGAGATTGGTACATTCAACAGTGTGAATGTACATTCAACAGTGTGAATGTACTTAATACAACTGTTTTGTGTAGTTTAAAATGGTTAATTAGAAGATTTTATTTTAGGTATGTTTTAAAAGAAAAAGGATATATATAGCCTTTGGAACCAGACTACCTGCCTTTAATCTTTGCTTCTAGGTACGTGAACCTGGGCAAATTTCCTATCTCTCTGTGCCTTATTTCCTCAACTATAAGTGGGGATATCATTAATAATTAAAACCTGCATCATTAACGTGCTGTAATGATTAATCAATACATGTAAAATTTGTCACACCAATTACAGCACACGATTACTATTTTTAAGTCTTTATTATTCGTAAAGTCACTATTTTGAAAAGGCAATTCAATGTATGGCCCAGGTCTACAAGCAAAATTGAGTTTCCTTCATGTAAAATTGAATAGAACAATTTAGGTGCTGTATTTGAGGTGTACAGATGAACTCTTGACATAAAGCAGCTTCACCACTTACAAACTGAGAAAATATTTTCTTGTCTTATTTTTCCCAAAGGTTTCATTTACAATTTGAATATTTCACCTCAAGTAGTATCTTTTAGTAGCTATACAAAGGAAATAATGTTCAAAGGATTTCTCTTCAGGAATTCTAACTGGTGCTTTTAACAGGTCACATTTACTAGTATCTAATTTAATGAAAATTATCTAATTTAATAGCCAACTAGTATGGCTATTTCTACAACATCTTATTTTTTATTGAAATGTCTGCAAGAAGTATTACTCAAAAATGGCACTATTTTTATTTACTCTGCTTCACTGATCTCCAACATAATAATGGCCAAGATGGTAAAATGAACAACCTTGCAATTATGTAAGGCCAAAATTTTTTTTTTCTTATTTTGTGTTTATGGATACTGAAAAAATATCTTTCCCTGTGAAAACAGATTGTTTTGTGGTGAGTGATCTGTGTAGTTTGTTTGGGACCACTTCTTCCAAAACTTTTCCTTGCAAATAAGACAAATTGGGAAAGAAAATCACTGGGGAAAACATCTAAACTTGAGGTAATCTTCATCAAAGGATCATCATTGATTGAAAAGTTATCAGTTAAATTTTTTTCTTATAACCTGGCTTGTCAGGTGAATCTGGTGACTGTTCAGCTTTAATCAAGTTGTTTATAGAATCTTAAAAACAGCCTAATATCTGTATGATATGATTCTACCTTTTTTTTTTCTCCAAAGTTCTGTTCACTTAAATATACAGGCAAATAAAGACTTTAATACTTAATATTTATTGTGTATTTCTCCCATTAAGATATAACCCAAACAGGGATTTTTGATAGCTTTTTCACTGGTATGTCCAAAATACTAAAAACAGAGTCTGGAACTTAATGGGCACTCATTACTAAGTATCTGTCTAATGAATGCATTTAAAAGTGACCAGAGATATTATCAATAGTCTTCTAATATAACCTGGTTATTGGACCTGCTTCTTCAGACCAAATTTTATTGTTATTCAGAGTACAGAGGGCCTATTTAAAAGACTTTCCAAAGTCCAGAGGGCAAAACAGCCTTGTTTACCATCTGCCATGCAATTCTACATGTGACTATTACTACAACTGTATTCATATATTTTATGTGCATAATTCTCATTTTAATTATGTCATCTTAACTTGCTTGCTGAGGCCTATACATAAGGCTTTCAAATATCCAGAAAACTAAACAAGCCAAAAATGCAGACTATGTGTACCTAAACTTACTGCCTAAAGTTCAATAAAATATGTACAATATCAATACTATGACCGTCTATATAGAAAATATTAGGAAATCTAAACTAAAACAAAGCTGTTAGAAATAAAAACTCGATGACTTTGACATAGAACATATACAAAAGTCAACTACATTTGCAATTGACATTTTTGCAATATACTAGCAAGGAAGAAATGATATTTAAAAAAGTTTAAATTTACCATGTACAGTAGCATAAAAAATTTTAAAGCACACTGAAATACTGTTTCATGCCCACTCAGATGGCTATAATGAGAAAAAGACAGGGCCTTCCTGGTGCAGCAAAAGGTTAAGTCTCAGCACTATGAAGCTATCAGTAGCCATTGCAGCAGGAGTTCAATCCCAGGTTGAGGAGCTAACCCACATGGCACAGCAGATCTCTCTTGCCTCACCCACTGCTCCCCTCAGCCGTGTATTTCAGTAAATCTGCCTGTTCTGCTCCTTACCCTGTCTCTGCTGAATCCTTTCAATGGAACCCTCACCCTGCAGCTCTGGCCTACACTCCAGCTCTTGTATGCATAAATAAATCTCTTTTAAAAATGAAAAAAAAAATACACTATTAAGTTTTGGCAAGGATTTGCAGCAATTAGATCTCTGAAACATTGCTAGTTAGAGTATAAAATGGTGTAAACACTTAGGAAAATAGTTTGCTGGTTTCTTTATTGATTTAAAAATACATACACATGTATATGTGTGGTATGTGTATATGTGCTCATCATGCTTGTATCTCCAAGTAACTCTACTCTTAGGTACTCATGTCCATAAAATATATGTGTATTCATAAAAAATATTATATAACATGAATACTCAGTTTTATTTATGAAAGTCCCAAACTAGAAAAAATCCACATTACCTTCAACTGGTAAATAAAATGTGGTATATCCATACAATGAATTAGTACACGCAATAAAAAGAAACTAACACATGTAACGACATGTTTGATTTTCAAAGATGTTATAAGGGAAAAAAGCAAAGTACATAAACGTGTCTGTATGGTTCTCTTTATACCAAACCCTAAATCAGACAAAACTAATCTACAGTGCTAGAAGTAAGATGAGCTGTTGGTTGCAGTGAGGGTGGGAGGATTCTGACTGCTAAGCACAGGAACACAAAGGAACTTAATGGGGGAAATATGTTTTACATTTGGTTTGGATGATAATTAAATAAATAGGTGTGCTCATTTGTCAAAAGCTATCAATCTGTACAAGTGAAATGTGTAGTTTTATTGTATAGACATTATGCATTTTTTAAAAATCCTTATCATATGGATCCTTTTCTTACTATATGAATCTTTTCCCCTTCCATTCAAGAAGGACATCTGGTTGCAAAAAGTAAGAGCTAAAATACACTCAGAAAGCAACATAAACCCTTCAAGAAAGAAGGCTTATAACTTTATTCAATCCTCACTTAATCTCTTCCACCTGCTAATTAGGAGCCAGAATCCACAGGCAAATTGATCTCTCGTAACAGGAAGACTACAGTTTTCTGCAATTGTTCAACTTTCAGAAGCTATCTTGAAATATGCAGCACAATACCTACTACTCTGCTCAGAGCAGAGGAGAAAGCTGTGATTTGGAATGTGGAGACTGAAAATCAAATGCCCTTTAATAACTAATGTAAGTGGCTTTCAAGCTAAACTGGTAAGAAGGTGTTTGTTTGCTGACAGCTTAGAAAATTTTAAGAAAGGATTAATGCTGGCTTTGCTGTTGAGAAAACTAGGTAAAGTCTGACAGGAACCCATTGCCTTGGAAAGAGGTTAAAGATGAAGCTGTAGAAATCTGGCCTTCAACATAAGCAAAAAAAGAATGCTGCCTGCTATTTCAACACAAAGGAAGGAAATAGCCTGAAAAAAGAACTTCCAACGTAAGCATCATTTGTCTGTGGACAAAAATTACCTTAAACATTTTGCATGAATATGGTTACCAAAAAATGGCAAGTGTATAAAGCATATAAAATTATATTCTATCATGCCAAAAAGTCTTTTTACAAATTCTGATTTTACTGGACCTTAGTTCTAATAAACATTACTTGGAATAAATGGTCTGGAGGTCAAGTTGAAAAACTTTTCATTACTATCATTCAAAATTTTATCTTGTTAAAATGAATGATATTCAATCAATGACCATTTGTGGGGCAGCTCTTTGTTACCAATAGCAATATGGAGCTTAAGGCCAAGATGATGTAACACTTGCCTTTGGAAAGATCTTAAGATCTAGGTGGAAAAGAGAATCAAATTATATAGTAGGTTGTGACACAAATACTAAAGAGATATTGAGACAAGAACGTCCCAGAGTAGAACTACTCATTCTTGAAGTAGAGCAAGAAGTTATTTGATCAAAGTTAGCAGGGAAAAAGCATGTACAAATTCAGGGTGAAATGAAGATGAGATAATGAGATCCAATGGCAGGTCTACAGAACTGAAAGTGTACTTTATAACAGTATTACTGAAATAAAGGAGTTATAGAAAAAGATACTAGAAAAAAAATCCAATGAATTCTGTCTTAAAATTAAGGCATTAAAATTTAATCCAGAATGTTATAGAAAATTTAAAGAATTATTTTTAAGTAGTATGGTATCATATTGTCTGTCATCTTAAATAATGGCAGTAAAATAGGGAATGGACCACAGAGATGCTTGGGAAGCAGGGAAACCAACTAGGAAGTAATTGTAATGATACAGGTAATAAGTAGTTAAGGTCCAACTAAGGAAGTAAAGGCAAGAATAGAAAAAAAAAAATAGAAAAAGGAAGTGGCAATGGAGAGGATAGAGGATATTTTAGAGGAATCACCCATAGGAGTTAGGAAGTCTATGTAAGTGAAAAGAAAACTAACCTGGACAGTTTTCTGTTCAGCATCACCAACTGAGTGAATAGTGCATTAAGCTACAGCAAAATATAAAATATCTAAAGGAAACCAGGATTAGAAAGAAAGGTAAAAACTAAACATGCTGATTAAAATATAATCATCATTGGACCATAGTGCAGCTTGAATCTTGAAAGGTGACAATGTTCAAATCCTGTTTCAGTATTACAGGAAGCTTCATTTGATGATGGGAGAGAAAACAGAGTGGAATCTTTGGTCAGGAAGGGAATTCCAGGGAAAAAAGTAGCTAGAATTCATAGTTGAACTGGGATGTCATTTACATCTTCCCCTCAGACAAAAACTACTTGCAAAGTAATTCAAATAAATTAAAGCAAAATTTTATTTTTCACTTTGCCAGAGGACTACATGTATTGTAAGACAGGTTAAAAGTCTGAGAAAG
>NW_004567124.1:7494252-7502166 GCF_000260355.1 Condylura cristata
TGATTCATTTGAAATGATATTTCACCATGTATTTGAAGTGCGAGTTAGGGCCCTCCCTGGTGGCACAGCAGGTGGGAGAACTGCATGGGAAGCCAAGCCACGCTGGGGCCGCTTCAGTGCGAGTTCGATCCCCACCCCAGAGGTGACCTATGTGGCATGGCAGACCTGTCCTGTCTTGCTCACTGCTCCCCTCACCAGGCTGCTTTGTCAGTCGGACAGTTCTGCTCCTCACTCTGTCTCTGGTGAATCCTCTCACCACCCCTACACCTCTGGCCTATACCACAGTTCTATATGCATAAATAAATAAATCTTAAAAAAAAAAATCCTGTTTTCATAAATATTGATGGCCTACTTTGGACTAGTAAATTCAAAGCCATCAACAGCTGACAAAAAGAAAAGAAGTAGTTCGCATATTTAAAAAAACTAGCAACAACAAATGCTGGCAAGGATGTAGAGAAAAAGGAACTCTCCTACACTGCTGGAGGGAATGCAAACTGGTCCAATCACTATAGAAAGCTGTTTGGAGGTTTCTCAAAATGCTAAAAATGGAGCTTCCATATGACCCAGTAATCCTACTCCTAGGTATCTACACAAAGGACACAAAAACATTAATTCAAAAGGACACCTGCTCCCCTATGTTTATTGCTGCTCTGTTTACCATAAGGAAGATGTGGAAACAACACAAATGCTCCAAAACAGATGAATGGATCAAGAAGATGTGGTACATATACACAATGGAATATTACTCAGCAATCAAAAAAGATAAACTCATGCCTTTTGCAGGAACATGGATGAAGCTGGAAGGGATTATGCTTAGTAAAATGAGCCAGAAAGAAAAAGAAAAATACTGGGTGTTTTCACTTATAGCAGGAGCATAGGGATCAGAAAAAGAAATAAAAAAGCAACTGTAAAAAAGTAAAACCAAAAATCAACGAATAACTATAAACCAGAGACATTCTATGGGGGTAGCGAGGGGATTAGGATCAAAACTGGGGGGGGGAAGAAAGCATGGGACTATAGTAATGACACGTGGGAAGTCCACGAAGATTACAACTGAGATGGAAAAATGTACAAAATGAAGAATGATGTCATATATATGCATATATATTATATATAAATCAATAAATAAACCCAATGTACTCTTTTAATCCCCCCCACCAAAAGAAAAGAAGTAGTACTAATGCTCCATTCTCTAGACTCCTTTTTGACCAGCCCGTCTCAAATTCTCATGCTACAATATGAAATACTCCAAAAATATTTTAGGTGAAAGAGATCAGTCGCCAAAAAAAAAAAACCACACAAAATTAGTATATTACTCAACATATATGTACTATTCAAAATAGATAAATTTATGGAGACACAGCAGATTAATGGTTATGTTGGTCCAGAGGTAAGGAGGAGGTTTAGGAGATGTGGGAGCTAACTGCTAAAGGATACAAGATTTCTTTTGGGGGCACTCCCCCGTGGCACAATGGGTTAAAGTGCAGCACTGTAAAGTTAGCTGCAGCCGCTTCAGTGTGAGTTCAATCCCCAGCCTGGAGGTGACCCACATGGCGCAGCAGAACTCTCCTGTCTCACCTGCTGCTCCCCTCAGCATTGTACTTCATTGATCTGTCTGTCCTGTTTCCCACCGAGTCTTGGTGAAGCCTTTCACCCACCCTGAACCTCTGGCCTGTACCCCAGTACTATATGCATATATAAATAAAGATTTTTTGTTGTGATAAAAATATTCTACAGTTAAGATAGTAGAGAACTATTCAACTTGAATATACTAAAAAAAATACTAAAAGATATGTTTTAAGTGGGCAAAATTTATCGTGTGTGTTATAGTTCAATAAAGCTTTTTTTAAAAAAGTTAAAACAACATCTAGCTCATGAACTGTATAAAAACAAAATGTGGACTAATTTGGCCTATAGCCTTCTGCCAACCCACTGTAGATGTATCAGTTCAGCAAATATGACCTTAAAGAAGAACATAAACTAACATTTTAAGAGTAAGACTATGATCATAACAGAAAAGATTTTTTTCATAGACACTACTAGTAAAAAAATAATGTTACTCATAACCAATATGCCATGAGAACTGTTATCCAGATTAACATGCACATTCAATAAACCAAACCAGGTAGTCAAATTTTAGTGTTTCAGAACAATACACGCTAAGAAGCCATTGCAGGCTTCTTAGAAGCAGAGGGCTGTTTATCTGGTGGGGACAACACTCTTGAGAAACATTGATCAAAACTAGCAGAAAGTAGACAGTAAAATATTACTGTAGACATATTTGAATCATATCAGATGTAAACTTTTTTAAGATTTTATTTTTATTCATTTATGCATACAAGAACTGGGGTATCTTGTATATTTTTAGTATATTCAAGTTGACTAGACTCTAATTGACTAGAGGTGCTAGGGGGTGAGAGGAGTCACTAGAGACAGAGGGGGGAGCAGAACAGGCAGATCTATGAAGTACACTGCTGAGGGGAGCAGTAGGTGAGACAGGAGAGGTTTGCTGTCATGTGTGTGCGTTAGCTCCCTGGCTGGGGATCGAACTCAGGCCACAGTGGCTGGCAACAGCCTGATAGTGATGTGACTTTAACCTCTCCACCACCAGGGAAGCTCCCAGATATAAACTTTTATGGAAAAGAAATATTTTCTCTTGTTCATTCTAGTGGATCTTGGTTTTCAGTTCCTAAAGCAGAATAAGTATTAAAATATTTTCTTTTAGTATCCAGTGTGGTAGTATGTATTAATAAAATCTCTCTTTCTCCCTTAATATTGAAGGTGATTATTCAGAAAATGTCAGCTACATTTCTTTTTTTACTTAGTTCTCAGTGTTTCCCAGAGGCTTATCAACATTATTTTCAAAGAAAGTCTAGAAAGAGGCTTTAGGAATTATTTCAAAGAAAGAGAAAGGAGGTGAAACAAAAACAACCCATACCAATGACTCACAACTTGAGTGTTTTCAGATAGAGCACCTGACAAAACTTTATCTACAGAAACAAGAACCTATGGAACAAGATACCTTGAGCTAACACCTTTTATCTTCTTCTACCACCATAAATCAAATTAGTAAAGAACATGACAGAATCTCTGAAATAGAAGAATTTCAAATAATTTATGGATCTATTATGTCCTTAAGGAGTGGCAACACTTCCTCATTCCTTAAGTGTAGGTTGTACATGGATGGTGACTTCTCCCTCTACAGTATGGAAAGAGGGGGAAATGACTTTACAGTGGGGAAACCTGATAAACACTGTTCAGTCAGGTGATCAAGATTAACTTCAGTAATTATAATTCATGAAACAGTGTGTATCTTTGATATAATGGATGAAAAACAGCACTTTACAGTCCTTCTTCCCAATAGTCTAATCATGATAAAAATACCAAATGAAGGAGAATCTACAAAAATATCTGACCAGTATGCCTTAAGGCCATCAAGATCATTAAAACAAGGAGAATCTGAGAAACTGTCATAGTCAAGAGGAGTCTGAGGAGACATGGTAACAATTATAATGTGGTCTCCTGGATGAGATCCTAGAACAGGGAGTGGAGATTTGGCATAATTATGGAAATCTCAATACACTAGGGAAGTTAGCTAATATCAATAGTTCAGTATTGTTTCAACAATAGTAACAGAGATACAATACTAATTAGTAAGGTGTTAATATTAGGGGACTCATTAATTCAATAATATTATCTCAATTTTTCTATAAATCTAAAATTGTTCTAAAACATGAAGTCTAGTTTTAAAAATGCATTTCCAGGTTAGAGCTAACAGATTGTTGGGAATCACTAGCCACTTAAAACAAATCACATCTGACTAAGGCATTGTATGTTATACATCTTCCCAAACAAAATAAATATCTCAAGCTAGCTATACAACAGGTGATGCCCACTATAACTTTGAGCAAAAGAAAATCCAATCCTTTTCTCAACTTCTTTAAAGAGCAAAAAAAAAAAAAAAAAATTATAGTGCTCAATTACATGCCAGACATTGGAGATGCAGGGATAAGAGACCCATCCTTGCCAAATAGTTCATAGAGATGGGGAACACTGGGGAGAGTAGGGGATCAGTTAATGAAAACAAAAATCATAACAATATAAAACAAATGAGTAATGCAAGAAAGTCTGCAAAATAATCATGGGAGCAACTTACTTGTTGTTGAAAATAGGCTTCAGGTAAGCTTCAGCTTTTCTGGACAAAGTCAATTATGAATACACACACATATAACATATGAAGTTAGAGGAAGCACAAATGTACTTCAAGAGGCTTAGGATACTCTAGTCCTGACAAGGATTATCAAAAAGATTCTAAAAGTTAAAAAAAAAGCTACATTCCTCTCTGCCCCTTTAAAAAATGTTAATAAACCTCATGGATTTTGAAAACAAGAAATTCAAGAATGGACATCTGTATATTCTTTCACAGGCAGAACTGTAATCTATCCAGTTATACACAGTCATGAGGATTACCAATAGTGAAAACACAAACTTTTATGGACTACTTAAAAATGTAATCCTAACATCTTCCATTTCTTTTACCGACATTTCCCGTTCTTTTTATTCCTTCCCTTTTTCGCCCAATATAGAATAACAGTTATTTAAATATTATCAAAAGTCCTCAGTGTTAATAATATTTTCCTGACTGACTTGGGGTTATTTAAATATTATCAAGTCTTCAGTGACAATAATAATTATATTTTCCTGACTTGTACCTTCTAAGCATCTCTTCTTTCTACCAAAATTCTACTATTTGAGTTCCACTTTCTCTATAAACCTGTTTCCAAGATTGCTAGTCACCAATTCTTTCATTTGTACCACTTATAATCTGTGTTATCATAAACTGTCACATTATTTATGTAATATATTGATAGATAATAGTACATCATAAATTTTGTCTCCCAAATAAGATGAGCACTTCTTTAATACATACATACTGTGGTTTCTACTCTCAAAATTCAAATACTGTATGATTCATGGTTGTGTACATAAATTAACTCTGGTTGATTTAACAAAAGATGAAAGGTCAGTAGATGACTCACAGAACTCCCAGGAAGTCTAGAGAAACAGGGTCAAAAAATAAGCAGTCACAGGAAGAGGCTATACAGATAGAATCACTTAAAAAATCATGCCACATACACAGCAGACCTCTCCTGTCTCTCCTAATACTCCCCTCAGCAATGTATTTCAGTAGATCCACCTGTTCTGCTCCCCACTCTCTGGTAGCTCCTCTCACTAACCCCTGCCCACATCTCTGTCCTATACCCCAGATTTTGTATGCATAAATAAATAAATGTGTAAAATTAAAAAAAAAAAGTCATCCCACATAATCAGTTTGGTAATGTGGCTGCTGCCGTCATTACTATAAACACATTTCTCTGTCCTATGGATTAGAGAGACTGAAAATATCAAGTATGATAAATATCAAGTTGGTGAAGCTTCGGTAAAAAAGTCTTAAACCCTTATTTCTAAGAAGTTGGTAAAGTATGTATCTGACATTTTCTGATTTTACAGTAGACAATGGACTTACAAGACACCTACTTTATAAGAGCAGAAGACTCAGAAAACGGATAGCCCCCCCAAAAAAGGTTATGTACTGAATTATTCCATACTCCAAAATATATCTATGTATAATACTACATTCTAAAAGTGTTACCAGCTTCTTTTCTTCCCTGCTCAGCTCCACCCTCCCTTGGGTGAAGCAGGGAACCTGGAACCTCCCCTTTTCCTGGGGACCACCCTGTTACAAAAGCAGAGTGCCCTTGGAGAAAACAGTTTTTTAAAATCTATATGGCACTAGTACAAAAAGAAGTTAGAGCAATTATTCACATATATGGATGGTAATATTTGACCTTTCTCAGTAACTTAATCTAAATACAAACTGTCATCTGTTAAAGTGCAGTAGCTACATCCAAAAAGCAGCTAGGAACAAACAATTCTGTAATAAAAATGGAAAAGATAGTTTAATATAGAAAAAACTCAAGAAGCCACCTCACAATTTCATTCATCATTTTAAAAGATTTACATGTCAGACACTGGGAATGTGTACAGAAGCTTAGCGTCTAAGCTGAAAACTGAACTTAAAGACACTTTATGAGTGCTAAATACTGCCATGGGGAATCAAATGAAAAATGAGGGTGGTGTGGATGGAATAACATAGTCTTTGTTGAAGAAAGTGTATTTTTAAGCATCTTGAATGATAAAATGAATTGTACAGGAAGAAAAGGCAGGGGGAAGAAAAATTTAAAGCATAAAAATTAAAATATCTCTCCAATACAAAGTAACTAACCCTAGTTCCATTTATTAGCCCAAATGCTTTCAAAACAGGGAAAACAAAGTTTAGTTAACAAAATGCATATCAAAAACAAAGGAGTTGTTAGCATAGTTGAACCTAATGGCACTGGCACTTTTCTGTAAGTGAACACAAAATTTGGGTATAGTGGTTGGGGGGGGGGGTGAAAAGTCACAAATCCCTCCCCTCCTTGAATCCACTCACTTGCAGTTCTCTCATAATATGTAAAATTTTACTTCTTCATTATCTGAATCTGAGCTGGCCTTGTGACTTACTTTGGCCAATAGGAAGTACAGAAAGTAAAGGAATGCCAGTTATCTGCTGGAGTTTCAAGAAACCTTGCACATAACCACATTTCATCTTAGAAGGAAGCCTACTATGTGAATAACCCCTTTACCGATCAGTACAGAAGGTGGCTCCTGGCTCAGTTGCCTCAAAATTAAGCCAAGTCTGGCTCAGATAGTCAGAACTATAGAACAGAGCCAACCAAGACTAAACAGTTAACCCTCAGAATTAAAAAATAATAATAATAAAATAAGTAAAAAGTGGTTGTTTTAAACCATAAAGTTGGAATGAGCTATATACAGCAAAAGCTATACGGGGAAACTGTGGCAATATAAAAACAAACAAGTCTGTATATTAAAAGGAGTATATTCATCACTATGGAATTTCTAAAGCACAAAAATGATGTGGACCTCCCTAGAAGTCTTAGAGTTAAGTCTCAGTACTCTTACCACTATGGACTAAGTTCCAGCCCCAGCCAGGGAGTTAACTCACGTATGGAACAGCAGACCTTATCCTGTCTCACCTGCTGTTCCCCTTAGCAGTGTATTTCAGTAAACTTGCCTTTTCTGTTCCCACTCTGTCTCTGATGAATCTTCTTACCCCCTATACCTGTAGACTAAACCCCAGTTCTTCTAAGCAAAAATAATAATTTTCAGATTTCTTCACCAGTATATTTCAGAAATTGTCCATAGCCCCTGCAACATTAAAGAAAGTAGTAAGAGATTCTTCAAGCTGTAAATGCTGAAGTATTCATAATAGAATGGTTAAATATACTGTGGTATATTCTCATAATGAACTACTTACTATTGAGCAATGAGAGGGAATAAACTACAATTATATGTAACTATGTGTATGATACAGGCTCAGTATAAGACTCCATTTATTTTTTAAAAAAATTAAAAATGGGTAAAATTAAAGTATGCTGTCAAAAACCAGTATAGTGTTTGGGGGCTTGTGACTTACTAGAAGTTAGTGCAAAGGAACTTTCCAGAGATGGGTAATGTTTTTTTTCTTGATTTGGGTGGGAGTCACACTAGTGTGTACAAACTGTGAAAACTTATTAAGCTGTAAGCTTATAATTAGTATATTTACTTTATGTATCATAAAACATATTTTAAGAGGCCTCCCTGGTGGCGCAAGGGGTTATCAGCACCATCAAGCTATGCAGCATGAGTTGGATCCCTGGTGGAGAGTTAACCCACTCGGCATAGCAGATCTCTCCTATCTCACCCCTTCCTCCCTTCAGCAGTGTATTTCAGTGGATCTGACTGTTCTGCTTCCCACTCTGTTTCTGGTGAATTCACACACACACACACACACACACACACACACACACACAC
>NW_004567124.1:7502266-7518643 GCF_000260355.1 Condylura cristata
CACACACACACACACACACACACACACACACACACACGCCCCAACCTTTCATCTCTAGCCTGTATCCCAGTTCTTGTATGCATAAATAAATAAATCTAAAAAAAGTGAAACGGAACAAACCTGAAGAAAATGATGAATGATATCTATTGATCAATTACCTGGTTATAACATATACTACAGTTTCGCAAAATGTCACAACTAGGGGAAACGGGTTAAGTTCTAGATCTGATTTATTTCTCATAACTGTATTTGATTTTATAATTATCTCAATAAAAATAAAAGATTAATGACAGACAAGAAAATAATTTGCAATATAGTTGACAAAACCACACTAGAACTGTAGTAAAATATTTCCTAAAAGACTTAAATCCTTAAGCAAGGAAGTGCTAGAGAGGAGGAAAAAAATAACATTTTGGAAACTGAAAAGCAAAGGAAGAATTGGTAAATCACTAAGCCCACAAAAGAATGCTGAATATAAATCTGCAACAGGGAATATTTCGAATTATACTAATCAATACCCCAGAATTTTCCTGTCCATCCACACAAAGCTGAGGAGCTGGTGGCACCAAATAAACTTAGGTAGGGGAAGTAACAATTTAGAATGAAAACATTGAAAACTGTAAAAAAAGTTTTATTATTAATTTCTTTTCTCACTCAGATACCCTCTCTAATAGAGATTTATTCTCAGGAGAGCTTTGACAAAGGGCCTCTGGGCCAGTACCTAATGCCAAAGGCCTAAATCCCAGTTTTCTTTTTTTTTACTTTGTACAAAAAAAAACTGGCAGTCAATCCTAGTAATCCAGGAATTTAGAAGAACCTTTGCTAAGGAATTTGGCAAACCCATGATACAGATGTTTTATTGACCGATAATAGGGTTAGTGCCCTAATAAACTCATCATAAATTTAAGATATTATAAATCGAAAATGCATTTAAACCACCTAATCTACTGAATGTAACAGCTTAACCTAGTCTACCTTAAGTATGTTCAGAAAACTTACCCTAGCCTATAGCTGGGCAAAAATCACCCTTACACAAAGCTCATTTTATAATAAAGTGTTGAAAATCTCAAGTAATTTATTGACTGCTATACTGAAAGTCAAGAGTGGTTTTATGGGTTCTCAACATTCACATGCACAGCTAAAGAACACATGCTGAGCCCAAAGAATGTTTTAAGCACTGACCTGAAATTAAATGCTGGATGATGGGGATGTTACAACAACAGGGTCTTCTAATGTTTCTTTTGAGGCTGGAGAAAAAGTTGGTGAAGGGTTGTTTACCCTCATGATCATGTAGTTGATCAGAAACTCAACTCACTGCCAAACTTCACAAGAGAGTATTGTATGGCATGTGGCTAGCATTTATTTATTCATACAGAACTGGGGTACAGGCCAGAAATGTGGAGGTTGAGAGGATTCACCAGGGACAGAGTGGGGAGCAGAATAGGCAGATCGATGAAGTACACTGCTGAGGAGAGCAGCGGGCGGGTCAGGAGAGGTCTGCCGAGCCATGTGGATCTCCTCCGGGGCAGGCGGGGATCTCACGCAGAAGTGGCCTAAGTCTCTTAGTGCAGTGCTTTAACCCGCTGCACCACCAGGGAGGGCCAAATTAAAGTGCATTTCTATGGAATGTTTATCACTTTTGCACCATCATAAAACCAAAAAAAAAAAAAACCCTACGTCAAGCCATCATAAATCAGAGGCTATCTATAGTGATATCTGTTTACTAACTTAACAGCCACCTCACTCTAAATATGCTTTACTGATGCACTCAGAGCCTCTGATATTTCAGTGTCCCACCTTAAAGATGTTTAAGACACCAGTAGACAACCAAAAAGACTATGAGAAATCTGAGAAAGCCTCCATTACACAAAGGATAAAGATCACAACTAGCTTTTCATAGATTAAGTTAACTGAGGTTCAAAAATGACATTAGTATTTAATATAATGTACAACCTATCCATATGTTTAGCAAGTATTTATTGGGCCAGGTACTATGAAAGGTGCTTGGAAAACAAAGGTGAACAAACTAAACCAAAGAAATCTCTTCTCTGGTAGAGCTTATATTCTAGCAGCAAGCATCAGACAACAAATACCATGCTAAAAACACAGTACATATGGCCCTCCCTGGTGGCGCAGCGGGTTAAAGCACAGCACTAAGAAGCTAAAGCCACTTTCGCATGAGTTCGATCCCCGCCTGCCCCCGCCTGCCCTGGAGGTGACCACATGGTGTGGCAGACCTCTCCTGACCGTCCGCTGCTCCCCTCAGCAGTGTATGTTGTGGATCTGCCTGTTCTGCTCCCCATTCTGTCTCTGGTGAATCCTCTCACCCTCCACATCTCTGGCTTGTTCTGTATGAATAAATAAATCAATCTTAAAAAAAAAAAAAACAGTACATAGAAGACTAGTGCTCTGAGAAAAAAAAGATGGGCATGATAAAGAAGTTGGGGGGGGACACAGAAATGGCTGACATCTAAGTAAAAGCTCAAAGATAAAGGAGTTGACAAGGCTGCTGTATATTAAGAGAGAATTCTAGTAGCTGGAATTAAAAAAAAAACAGTACATAGAAGACTAGTGTTCTGAGAAAAAAAAGATGGGCATGGTAAAGAAGTTGGGGGGGAGACAGAAATGGCTGACATCTGAGTAAAAACTCAAAGATAAAGGAATTGACAAGGCTGCTGTATATTAAGAGAGAATTCTAAGCATGCCTAAGATATTTAAGGAAAGGCAGAGCCCAATGTGGCTAGAGGGGAATGAAAGCGGGGGAAAATGTAATTTTTTTTTTAAAGATTTATTTATTTATACAGAATGGGGTACAGGCCAGAGATGTGGAGGGTGAGAGGATTCACCAGGGACACTGGGAAGCAGAACCGGCAGATCGATGAAGTACACTGCTGAGGGGAACAGGGGGCGGGTCAGGAGAGGTCTGCCTGCCATGTGGATCTCCTCCGGGGCAGGTGGGGGATCGAACTCATGGGGAAGTGGCCTTAAGCTTCTTAGTGCTGTGCTTTAACCTGCTGTGCCACCAGGGAAGGCCCAGGAAAATGTAATTTAAGGCTACAGAGGTATGATGGGAAGCACAGATCACGTAGTTAACAGAGTATTCTGAAGAGAGAAGTGATAGTGACTAGACAAATTTAAAAGAGTAATTATAATTATGGCCTGTGTGCTGAGACCAAATGTAAGCTAAGGGACACCAGTTAGGAGAGTTAAATTTGTAACTGACAAGGGCCCCATAAATAATTTTTCCAAGTCTTTCATTTCAGTGTTAAAGAATTGGAAGCCTAGAGTTTAGGTGAATTGTCCAAAGTTATGTATCAAAGTCTTGAATATGCCACTTTATATCTGTGTAGCTTTTTCAATGCTTTCAGGTTTGTCATCTCACCTTGTGTTCAACAATCCTCTAGGAAGTTCACAGTTCACAGCTGATAGCTGATGTTCTTGACAGCTGGCCAAAATTCTAGACAGTAGGTTTCAATACACAATATAAAGTTACAATATGTCTATATCCAGGGAGTGAGTCTGCAAACTACCCATAACATCAAAAAGTTCTAAATAACTAATTCAGACCTTTAAGTAACAGAAACAACTCACTTTTTGCATGATCTAATCCTATGGTTCTTAAAATGGAGCCAAGGCAATCAAATGTTGTTTGCCTGTATTACGTGGCATGATGTCCATTACAACTTAGAAAAAAACTCAGCAATTCTTAAACAAACGGAAAACAGCAATTTTGCTCCCCGTTATACTGTCCCAGGTCTCCTCCTGTCCCTTTTCTTTCCTACTCAGTCTCACTCTACAAGATCTTTCCCAGATTAGAAAACTGCTGATAAACAACTAATTCCCACAGGAGAGTTGTTGATAATAGCATAAGATATTCTCTCTCTAAGGGTGTGTGTACTTTAACAGGAAACTCAAAACTTTCAAATCTCAAAAGAACTGCAGTGAAGTTAGCAGGAGTATTATTTTGAAGATGACCTCTTAGCATTTTGTCAAATCACACTAAATACATTCAAATTTAACAAATGTTTATAGTTTTCCCCTATCCAAATGTAGAATATTCCCATTTGGTATGACTTGGCAGGTTATTTTAGGAGGCTCAAAATGCTGTTACCATTAAGTTACATGTAATAATTTTGAGCATTCCCAGATCTGAAAATTAACCTATCAAATAGGAACACTTTACTTGAATAGTGGGGGTCTGGTGGGGTTGGAAGACCTGTGTAGATGATCTATCATACTGTCAATCATAAGCATGATTCTTGCCCTTAAACTCAGGCCAGTGGAAGAAAACAATGAAAAATACTGACTTATTTACTGAATGCCTATCATACATCTACTTTCATGAGCAATGTATATTAAGTATTATACTTAGTGTTTAGCAAATAATAATGTTCAATATATTAAAACTATGATTACTACTATAATTAAATTCATAGTTGCATTCTGTCTTCACCTCTGCTCTATGAAGTAGTTATTAGCTTTACACTTTAAGATAAAGACTGAGGTTCAGAGAAGCTGAGTAATACAGTCAAAGTCATACAGAGTTATTAACAGCCAAGATTCAAACTTAAGTATATATGACTCTGTAATTTATTAATCCCTATACACTTAATTTTTCCATAACATCAGTAGAAAGATGTTTAATTTTACTTGGAAATATGAGGGGTAAGGTAACAAAAATATGTTATAAAGAGAAAGTAACAATTAAGTTGAATCCTGAATGCCATTTTACCAAATGGAAAAAGAAAGGTGGTGAGAGTAGTTTGGTGCAAGTAAAAAAAGATGATGGTCTGGACAAAGAATACTTTCTTTGTGTTCTTTGTGACGATTTATTTCCACAGAAGAAGGAGGTTGGTAACAAGAGCTATGTTAAGAAAGAGAAGGTCTCTCAAAGGACCTTCATGATATACTGGATGTAAACAACAAATAGGAATGTAATAGCATATAAACAATAAATAGGTGCCAAAGAATGACTCAGAAGTTTCTGGTTTGGGCAACTGAAAGAAAATACCCCCACTACTGAAAATGAGAAAGCACAGAGAGAGATGCACTTTACAGAAAACTCACAATTTTGTTTTGGATATTAAGAGTTTGAAGGTATTTGAGACAACCCACCAAGCAAAGGAATATGTCAGGCATATGTAAACCATAGTCAAACTTAGAAAAGAGGTCAGGGCAAAGGACAAAGACTTGGAGTCACTACCGTGACTGTAATTTGAAATAATGAGTATAAGACATTGACACAACAGTAGCACTTGTATAATCTACATATAACGCCAGTCTTAACACTGAGATCACATTAAATTGTGAAAATGTGAAGCTCTTTAACACATGTCCACACACCAACATATGTCAAACTTTTCCACGTCACAGATTAAAAAAACTGAGGTTGGCATAGAGTGAAAACTGGTATCTGAGGAGAAAGACCTCAGTCGTTTCATCCTTGTATTCACAAATACATATCCAGTAAACTTAATGTTCAACATATTATTTGATGAAGAGAAAGCACAAATGAGGGAGAAACAGAGAATGAAACAGAATGCCCAAAGTTATACTGGTAGAACAGACACTAAATACAAGCTCTCTTGATACTGTATGCTTTACATTCCACAGGTTTCTTTAACACTCCCTTCTCCCTAAAACACACAAATAAAATTAAGGTTTATATTGGTATTTAAAAAAAAAACAAACCTTAAATCTCAAAAAAGAGTATATTAATAAAGGTCACTTTGAAAAACACAGATAGCAGTTAAAGCACAGCACTGAGAATCTAAAGCCGCTTCCGCATGAGTTCGATTCCCGCCTGCTCCGGAGGTGACCACATGGCGTGGCAGACCTCTCCTGACCCACCCGCTGCTCCCCTCAGCAGTGTACTTCGTCAATCTGCCTGTTCTGTTCCCCATTCTGTCTCTGGTGAAGCCTCTCACCGCCCCTGAGCCTCTGGCCTGTACCCCAGTTCTGTATGCACAAATAAATAAATAAAATCTTAAAAAAAACACAGATAGCATCATGCTAATTTTATATTTTTGTTTTAATATGTTTTCCCTTAAAATCAGGAATAAGCTTGCTGTTACCACAACTTCAATGTGGTGCTAGAATTATGACCAGGGCAATAAAAAGAAAGAAAAAAAGGACAGCCATACTGAACAGAAAAGTAAAACTATTATCAGAAAAGTCATGATGCATTTTTACAACAGATGGCACTAGTTCATTTTTGGAAGTATTTAAAGTCACTCTCATCTACGTTATTGCTAGTCATTTCAGAGTTCACAGTTCTAGAATTCTTCTAAAAAAAAAATTGAGGCCCTCCCTGGTGGTGCAGCGGGTTAAAGCGCAGCACAAAGAAGCTTAAGCCACTTCCTCATGAGTTCGATCCCCACCTGCCCCGGAGGAGATCCACATGGCGAGGGAGACCTCTCCTGACCAGCCCACTGCTCCCCTCAGCAGTGTACTTCATGGATCTGTCTGTTCTATATCCCACTCTGTTGTCTTTGGTGAATCCTCTCACCCTCCGCATCGCTGGCCTGCACGAATAAATAAATTATTTAAAAAAAAAATTGAGCAATTTGGTTGAGTTTTTGGTTGAGTTTAGGGATTTTACTTTAAGTGGAAGATGAAAGACCTTCATTTTCTCTTCATTTTCGCCATATTTTACTATTTTACTTCCATAAAGGGAAGAATGTGCTGTCAAACTTATGAAAAGTTGCATGAAGATTAGGGTTACAATATTCTGCAAGAAAATCAGTGCCAATGATGGTTCATGAAATTCCATGTTGATGATTTTGATCTCAACAATGCTACTTGGTCAGGGAGCCACCGGAAATTGATGATGACAAAATAAAGGCATTGATTAAGTCAAACCCACATTACAAGACACAAGATATTAGAAACATTGAACATCAATCATTCAAGCATTCCTAACCACCTGGAAAAGCTGGGACAAGCAAGCAAGCCTGACATTTGGGTTCCTCATGAACTCAAAGAAGTTCATTTGATAGCTTATAAACCTAAACATCTACAATGTGCTCATTAAACATAGGAAAACAATTTAAGTGACTGATAACTGGTGATGAAAAGCAGATTGTTTACAACAATGTGCACAAATGGTTTTGGTCCTAATGTGATGGTTCACCTCAAACAACAAAGCAAGCAGACATTTATCAGGGAAAAGTTATGCTCTTAAGTGTGGTGGGATTTTAAAGGCGTCTTGTTTTTCAACCGCCTACCAAAGAACCAAAGGATTAATTTCAATGTGTACTGTCGACAATTGGACAATTTGAATGAATCCAGAAATGTACAGTGGTCATTAATTGTAAAGGAGTTATGTTCCATCATAGAACAAGACACATACAAGTTTGATCACCCATCAAAAATTATTGGAATTTGGCCTTCTACCATCAGATTTCCATTTGTTTTGCTCTCTTCAAAACTCCTTTCATGATATAACATTCTATTCAGATGAGGCTGTAAAATCAGTACCTTGTTCACTTTTTTGCCAATAGACACATCCTTCTACGAATGACGAATTATGAAGTTCATTGAAAGATGGCAATATATCACTGATTGATCTTTGAAAAACATAGAAAATATATGTCATGATTTTTCCCAACAACTCAATATTTCTGTTTGTAGATGACAATCATACACTTAGAAAATCCTAGTAATGGTAATGAGCTCAGCAAAGACACAAGATATAAAGACCAATTAAAAGCAAATAAATTATACTCTACTCAGAACAATAAATAAACCAAAACTGAAAGAGAAAACAATTCTACCTATTAACAGCACTTAAAAGAATAAAATACTTAGTAGTAAATTTGTAAGATTTGCTTTCTGAAAATCACACAGAAAAATAAATTGAAATACATTAAAAGAGACTTAAATAAATGGAAAGAAGTTTCATGTTCATGGATTGGGAAATTCTACATTGTTAAGATTGTAATGGTCTCCAAACTGTTTACCAGCAAAATCTTTATCAAAATCTCAAATAGCTTTTTTGAAGAAATTGGCAATTATTTAAAAATATATATATATATTATTTATTTATGCATCTAAAAGCTGGGGTATTAACCAAAGGTGCAGGTAGTGGTGACAGGTTTTACCAGAGACAGAGTAGGGATCAGAACAGGTAGACTGACTGAAATGCACTGCTGAGGGGTGCAGTGGTCAAACAGGAGAGGTCTGCTGCACCATGTGGGTCAGCTCCCTGGCGGACAATTGAACCTGTGCTGCAGTTGCTGCTGATCGCTTCATAGTGCTGAAACTTAACCCCTTATGCCATCAGGGAGGCCCCTTAGCAAGCTGATCTTCAAACTTATATGGTAATGCAAGACACTCAGAATAGCCAAGCCAATCTTAAAAAGAACAGTAAAGTTGGAAGACTCACAATTTCTGATTTCAAAATTTATTACAAAGCAATAGTAATCGATACAGTAATACTGGCATATGGATAGACATGTAACTCTGTGAAATAGAACTGAGAATCCAGATAAACACCCATATATTTATGGACAACTGATTTTCTGTGAGAATGGCAAGATAATTCAATAGGGGAAAGACAATCTTTTCAATAAGCAATGCTGGGAAAACTGGAAATTGGAAATGGGACCCCTACCTCACACCATGTATAAACATTAACCAAAAATGGATCAAAGATTGAACTGTAAGGGCTAAAAGCACAAAACTCTTAGTATAAAGTATAGATGTTAAATCCTCTTAACCTTGAGTAGGAAATTTTAAAATATGCCATCAAATGCATAAACTAAAGAACTTATTAAAATTTAAGTTTTGTATTTCAAAGGATCATATCAAGTGAAAAGAGAATCCATAGAAATGGCGGAAAATATTTGCAAATCATTTGGTTAGGGAACTAGTAACCACAATACTTAAAAACAACAATTAACTAAGCTAAAATATGGATGAAGCTACACATATCTCCAAATAACATCTAAAATTAGGCAATAAATACATTGAGAGATACTCAAATAGTTAGTCAATAGGGAAATGCAAATCAAAACCCCAATGAGATACCATTTCTCACTCATTAGGTTGGCTGTTTTGAAGGCAAAAAGAAAAAAGAAGAAGAAAAAAGACAATATATTTTGGGCAAAGACATGATGAAACTGGAATCTTCTGTTCATTGCTGATAGGAAAAATCAACAGGTATAGCCACTTGGGGACATGGTTTGGTAGTTTCTTTTAAAAGTTAAACATCTAGAGGCCCTCCCTGGTGGCGCAGCGGGTTAAAGCACTGCACTAAGAAGCTGAAACCACTTCCGCATGAGTTCGATTCCCGCCTGCCCCGGAGGTGACCACATGGTGTGGCAGAACTCTCCTGACCCGCCCGCTGCTCCCCTCAGCAGTGTACTTCGTTGATCTGCCTGTTCTGCTCCCCACTCTGTCTCTGGTGAAGTCTTTCGCCACCCCCGAGTCTCTGGCCTGTACCCCCGTTCTGTATGCACAAATAAATAAATCTTTAAAAAAAAAAAAAAAAGTTAAACATCTAGAACTACCATATAGCCCAGCAATTTTGTTTGTAGTTATATTTCTAAAAGAACTGAATGTAAGCACAAAAAAGATATATATTGATGGTTCAGGGTTAATTTATAAGAAATACCCAAACAGATAAATAAACAGAGGTAGGATGGAGATCAGTGTTTGTCAGGGGCTGGGGAACAAGATAATGTGCATGTGTGGGACTGGTAACAGGTCCAACGGCATCTTAGGGGTGATGAAAATATTCTGGAATTAAAAAATGATATTGATCACAAGTCACATTTCTTTAAAAAAGAAACATGAATTTTAGCTCAAGTTTCAAAAACTTACATAAGGGAAATAAGTCGCCATTAAAAAAAATCTTAGCTTAACTCACCTTTTCTCAAAAAAAATCCTCCAACTATCAATCATTAAAGGATTCAAGAAACAAACTATCTTCTACTTTTTGACAATAAACAAGGGATGGAACATTAAAGTTATCTGATGAACATGCAAAAATTAATAATTCTGCCCACAATTTTAGGCCACCAGACATCATTTCTCAACCTTCCATTCAAATGAAATTTTAAGTGAATTACATAGAAGATTTTAAAAGTCTTCCCAGCTTTCCTTAAATTCTTCAATCAGACTTTTGGTCAAAGCCTACCACTAGCTAGGCAATCCTGATTTGATTTCTTTAAACCAAAGTGCTCTAGTTCAAAGATTAGCCTCAGAACTGCTAGAATAATTATTTTAACTGAAAGCTCCCACTCTTTTATTATATGAAGAGTTCTTGTTAAACAAAGTGAAAATCTATAGTAATGAATCATCCATATAGAATGCATACTCTCATAGACTACAAATTAAAATAAATTCAGCTAGTATCTCCTCTACATTTCTCTTCTGTCAGGAGATCACAGGGTTTATTGGGAATGACTACACCTGACTTTGCAAATAAATGTCAAAGAGAACTTTTAGAACACCAGTACTTTGATTTCCCTGCCTCAGTTTAACAGTAAAAAGGAATAAAAAAATTAGCCCAAAATTCATTTTCCGCTTGGGACAAAATTTCCATTTCCTTAATAATAAACCTCCAAGAGTTACAAATTTAAACATCAATGTAAGCATCTAATAAGCAGAAGAACCTCCATATTAACCCAAATCCAGATAGAAAATTAAACAGAAAATAAAGTGGGTTTATTTCTGTGCATTTGGTACAACTCAAATGTTACTCTAGGGGAAAAGAAAAAGTCCCTATGGCTCAATTTGTCTCAGGCTATCATGAAAGACAGCCCTTTTCTTTTGACATAAGAAATATTTGAAGACTTATTTGATCAAATTCATCAATAAAAACAAATTATGTTTATAATACCAAAAACCTCCTGTCAAAAAGGGGAAAGCAGGTTAACATTTACCTTTAAAAATAACAAAACTACTACTTCCACACCATTCATTACCACTAGTTTAAACAGCAAATAAATACCCAGACTTCTGAAGACAGTAACATACCAGGATAAAAACCTAATTAGAGACAGGTTATAAAAATTTAAATATAGAAGATAGTGTTTCATACACCAGGGTGAAATTTCATCAAATGTAATAAAATCTAGCCAAGCAGGGCCAGACCAGGTCATTTCTCAAATGGGAAAATTAAAGATGCTGAAGGGGTTGAGATTCATGAGGTGGAGATCATGCTCTAGTCAGTCCTGAATCAAAAATGAGTCAGTTCCACAATATTAAAGAAAACTCTACTGTTAAGAAAATGAATTAAATATGATTTTTCTGGTCTTTCTTATAACTTACTACATTTTCCAAATTATTTATGAAAAGCATTTATTATTTTTATAGTTAAATTTTTTGTGTGGAAAACATTAGTAGTAGGTTTCAAAGCCTGAATGCCGAAAGTCCACTAAAAGAAAATAAACTCCAAGAAACAAAACCAAGAGGACAGGTTACTATAACTCATAAGGTCAAGACAGTATCACTAGCCAAGCAGACAGTTTGCCCTGAGGGCATCAGAGATAAGACTGTGTGTACTTTGCCCCAATCCTCTCTAACAAAACAGGCTTTTGTCTTAGAGTCACCAGATGCTTTAGCAAGTGCCTCAGCCAAGTGCCAAGGGCTCAGAGCTTAGATAACACAGCTGAAGTTTGGTACTCCTTATGCAGGGATTAAGAAATAATCCCCAGCCCACAATTTATTGAGCAAGCATTGGCAGCTGGGAAGGGCAGTAAAGAATAATGAGGGGCCAGCGTTCAGAGGTATAGCTGTACCTCTTTCCTATACCAATGCTTTCCTTTTCCCCTTCGTCTCACCCTGCTGCCAACTTCAGTCTTATTCTGGCTTAGATATCATGGCTGTCTATTCTCTTTTAAAAGCCATGTAGGTGATGATGGATTTTAGTAAAACTTTAACACTTCCAAATAAACTAAGGGTACTGCTTAGGGGACCTTCATAAAAGTTATGAGTCTTGATTCTACCTAGTTAAATCCCTCTGGCTTTCTTCTTGGCAGACCAGAATATTAATAGGCTATACTAGAGAAGCTGTAAAACACTCAATACCCAACCATTTCCTGTACCTTGAAATGTTAATACTACAGGGGTAAAAGGGGGACAAAAAAAGGAAGGAAGGTGGGGGAAACCTTCTTCTCAGGGCAATACCCAGAGACCATGTCCAGGTTCCCCCTCTGCTCTACTTCCACAGTCAAAGCCAACACAGTCCTTCCACTTACAGACCCTTCCACACACACATTTCTCTCCTCAGCTAACTCTGGAGACAGGATGAAAGTCTGTTGGCACATGCCAGATCTTGTTTATGAGTTGGTTACCACCTCAAAGGCTGCTTGGCCCACAGCCTGCCCTCTCTTTTCAAACTTCAAAAGGGGATTTTTTTTTTCTTGTATTCTTCTCAAGACACTGAGGTGGGTTACTTAAACTACTGCTTCCAACTTGGACCCCATCCAAAGGACTTCTCTGGGAACTACACTCTTAGAGCAATCAACATCACTCAGTGTTGGAAGGACAATTATACTCACTCATACAAAGCAGAAAATAAGTTAAAAAATTTTATATTTAGGGTGAAGGCAAATACTTTCAGGAGTAACTTCAGTAGCTATCAACAGTGGGATGAGCTGAAATGACAAAAATCAGGTGATCCTCTCCTTTGCTGTCAAAGAAGAGCAGAGAAGGTGGGAAGGAAGGTAGCTACGTATCTGTTCTGATAATCCAACTCTTAACTGCACTCTTGGCTTATTTTTAAAATCTCGTTAGAGAAATTTTGTTAGATTGAATTCTATATCCTATTTGCTGGGAGTGAAAAAGAGACATTTTCTAAGTCAAATTTTCATACTAATTTTTTGCTGCCTTTCTTTCCGTTTTACCATTGGGCCTATTTCTCTACCTCAGAATTTAGGGATTACAGGAGAAAAAGGAAAACCTATACAAACTTAAACATAATTTATGGGTTAGAGCCTGGTTCTTAAATGCCTTTGGTTAAAATTGTTTGTTTCAGAAGCAAGCTTTTACAAACAAACAACACCTGCATAGACACATGCAGCAGCAGTCCTAGGACAAGAGCTGCTTGGAAAATGATTTTTTAAAACATTTTATAGAAACACAACATTCACAACAGAAGACTTTACAGTCATATACATCACTTACTTCATTCTGATACACACATGGTTGTGTTAACACCCACATCAAGAAACAATATTTTAGCAAATGGCTCTCAGAAGAGTTTTGCCCCCTTCAGGGAACCATTTGTCACCATCAGGAGACTTTTCTGATTGTCTCAAGTTGGGGGTAATGCTACTGGTATCTAGTAAAGGGTAAAGGCAAGGATGTTTGCAAACATCCTGCAATACACAGGAAAGTCCCCACAACAAAGAATTACCCAACTGCCAATGGTACCCTGGTTGAAAAACCCTGAATTACATCCCAAAACCTCTCTGGTCTCTCATTCCCTCAGAAGTTCCTCTCCAGAAAGGACTTTTACCACTAAAATGCAAAGCTCTTTTGCTCTAGGAGGAAAGCTGCTGTTATATGATACCACCAGGGAGCTGGGACAGAGACAAAAAACTTGCCTGCCTGGAAAAACAGGAGAGGCTGTAAGGAAGAGAAATGAAAATAGAGCAAACATTTATCGTTGGCCTATAACTACTAGACCATAACATATTATGCATTTACAGTGTAATTTTGATTCATATAAAATTCAAGGAAAATGAGAGTTAGAGAGTTAATTTACAAGATTCCACATCTATTAAGTGGCAGTGCTCGGATTCAAACACAGGTCTAATTACAAAGTCTGTGCTTTCACTTTAATACCATTATGATAGTTGAGAGTGATTTGGAAGAGACAGTGAAAAAACAAGAAAAATGTGGGGATTCTTGAAGGAAAAGCATAGATCATCACTCTTTTATTGTTTGTAAGAAGCATGGGAAAGCATTCTTCAATATTCCAGTAAATTAAATCTAACTGTAGGACCAAGCAAGTTCTATAAAGCCTTTCAGAAGATCTGCAAGTGTTTTGCAGATTATGTTCCCAGATGTAATTTTGTATGTTCTCTGTTAAACAGGCAAACCTAATAATGCCACCTGAGTTAGCTACCTTGTTGGTATTCCTCAGGGATCTACTGTGGGCCCTGCATCTTTTAATCTTATCTAATATAGACATTCTCCCTGCATCAGGTTACCTATTTCCATGGCCTCAATAATCCTATCTATTATTTGTTCCCATTAGTAACTCCTAAATCTAGGTTGTCAGCTCTCCATCATGATTTCTGGACCTCAATGGCATTTCCATTTGGTTGGTCATTCACTTAACTCTGTTCCAAATTAACTATTATTTATCCTTTTGCTATTTACTCGAACTTTTGCATGGACCTACCCTCCTCCCAAATGGTACAATATTCTTAATTGTAGATTCTTGGCACACTGCAATTTTTCCTTCTTTTAATTTTAGTAGTGTTTAACTATGTATATATGCATGTGATTATCTGATACCACCCTGTCTCTTGCTAGCCTATATGTCCCAAGAAGGATGGATCAATATTTTGCTTGCCATTATATCTCCTATGCAAATGAGGCAAACTCAAACATATCAAAATAAATTCATTATCTTTCTCTGGAAACTTTCCCCTCTTCTATCACTCCCAACAACATCTTAGCTCAAGTTCAAAACCTGGGCATGACTACTGACTTCTCTTTTAATCCCATCCCAACACAGCAAGCACCAAAATTCTATCACCTGAATTTGATTCTCTCAGATCTGCCAATTTTTTCTTTTTCTAACACTATCCTGCTTCAGGTGTCCATCAATTTGACAACTGCTTTAGTACCACCTCCAATCTTGCTCTCACCTCTAAAGGTGGCACCAAGAATAGTTCTTTAAAAAACTCAGACCCAATCAATCACTTTAATTTGATAAAAAACAAACATAACCAAATTATTTAACAAAGGTTTTAAGACTATCTGACACCCTGGCAACCCCAGCCTTTTCTTTATCACATTATTCCACATCATCTTCTCTCATAGAGAACTTCTCTCACTTCTTATGCCCCAAAATTAGTCTAAAGCCAAGACTTAGTTTATGAAATTTTCTCTGCCTAACAAAAGTTTTCTGTTCACTTATTACTCCTTATCCCCTTGGGTCTGTTTAGCCATCACCTTTGAGGGTACACCTTCCCTGATACTACATTTCCTAGGCCAACCCTTTTAAAGTGTTGCACAGTACCCTCTATTATTATTACTCATAAAACTTTATTTTAATAACACTTTATCTGCCTTCTCCATCAGAACTTAACCTCTTTAGAGCAGAGACCATGCCTATCTTACCCAACTCTATCCTAAGTGTTGGCATAGTGCCTGACAAAATAGAACATACTAAGTAAATATTTTCTGGATGAACTAAACAGGTATCCACAAATTTGAATAGTTTGATTAGGATAACCCTCTCTAACTCATAAATCTAGGGGGTTAAAAAACCAATTTAATCATAAAACATTCCAAGCAGGAGTTGATAAATTAAGGGAATTTTTTAATTTGTTAAGGCTTTTATTAAAACAAGTTTCTTCAAATTCCCGTTTAAATAAGGCTGAAACAGAGCCACAAAAACATCAAGTAAAAGATTTCAGAACAGAGTTGCTGGGAGAGAAGAAATCAATGTATAGTACAAGCACACGTTATATAATTGTATTGGAACAATATATAGCTCCACAAATGGTGCCTAGTATGATTTCTGCTCTCAGAATCTGACAGCTGATACCCTAATACTGTGGCTTACTCTTCAGTAGCCTATAAGATGAACTTTGGAAATGATTCTAAAAAATACATAGAAACACTTAGGTGGGACAAATGCAATAATACAGAATCATCCCTAAGATCAATATTTAAGGCATTTTTTCTTTCTTACCAAGTGAGCACCACAATAAAACATGTTTCCTTTGGATACACTTTTTTTCTTGGGAGGTGTTATATAGAGCAACTTGAGAGGCATTATTTACACCCCTTAAATTATTTAGGGCTATAAAGTTTACGTTCAACTTTTCTATATTCTTTTTTTTCTTTTTTCCCGAAGTTAGCACCAAAATACAACCTGTTTCCTCTAGATATACTGTTTTCTTCCTGAGGGGTCTTATTTAGACCAGCTGCTATCAACTCCTAAACTATCCTAATTCAACTCCTAGTTAAAACTACCCCCAGAAGTCAAAAACTGTAGCTATCAAATACCAGGCATTTGCTATCATCCATACTAAATCAAGTAAATAGTTGGTGGAGAAAATACTGACATTTACTGTTAAGAAAGGGAAATAGGCCCTCCCTGGTGGCGCAGCGGGTTAAAGCACTGCACTGAGAAGCTAAAGCCACTTCTGCATGAGTTCAATTCCCGCCTGCCCCAGAGGTGAC
>NW_004567124.1:7519080-7523837 GCF_000260355.1 Condylura cristata
GCCTCTGGCCTGTACCCCAGTTCTGTATGCACAAATAAATAATCTTTAAAAAAAAAAAAAAAGACACTGCAATAAATGGGAGAAAATAGTTCCACATTACACAACTGATAAGTGGTTTAATAATAAAAAAGCAACTGATTAATAAATGGACAGCAGATATGAACTGAAATTTCACTAGAGTGTATCCATCCAGAAGGCAAATAAACACATCAATAATATTAATCATCACTTTGAATACAGGAGATTCAGGTTAAAACCACAAGGTGCTATTTCATGACCATGAGGAGGCACATATTAAAAATACCTCCAAAAACAAGTGCTGGAGAGGATAAAGAGAAAGAGGAAACCTATTATACCAATGGTGGGATTGTAAATTGGTATGTTTTAGAAAACAATCTGGATTTACCTTAAAAATCTAAAAATGGGGGCCTTCCCTGGTGACATTGCGGGTTAAAGCACAACACTAAGAAGCTAAAGCCACTTTAGCATGAGTTCAATCCCTGACCCTGGAGGTGACCCACACAGCGCCACAGACCTCTCCTGATCCGCCCACTGCTTCCCTCAGCAGTGTACTTTGTCAGCCGGCCTGTTCTGCTCCCCACTCTGTCTCTGGTGAATCCTCTCACCGCCCCTGCACGTCTGGCCTGTACCCCAGTTCAGTATTCATAAACAAATAAATCTTTTTTAAAAAAATCTAAAAATGGGAGTACAATATGACCAGCAATCCCATTCTAGGGCATCTATCCATATCCAAAGAACATGAAACCATCAACTCAAAAAATTATATGCTTTATAGTGTTTATTACAACATCATTTACAATAGTCAGGACACTGAAACAATCTAAGTGCCCGCTGATACAGGAATGGATCAAGAAAATAAGTCACAGCCCCACAATGGAATATTGTAGAGCTAGAAGGAAAGATGGCATGTTACCATTTACAGCAAAATGAAGGAAGGATTTTTTTTTTAATTTCTTTCATTCAGCCTTTATTTATTTATTTATTTATTTTTTATTACAAAAGTTTGAAGGAAGGATTTTTTTAAGGAATCATGCAAGGTAAAGCAAGTGAGACTGACAGAAACAAATATTGGACATTTTACACAGTGTATAATCTGACAAAGCAAAATGCTTATAAAAACTACTGGACACCAGTGAGGTTTCTAAGGTTAAGGGGTGGGAGGTGGAGAGAAAGGGCCAATGGGGTATAAAGTTTACATCCAAGCACTCATTCCTTTCACCATCACAAAGTCCAACCTACTACCTCTTCACTACCACTATCTTCCACATGTACTCCCTCAGGCTGCTCCCACTTAATGTCAACAAATTTTCACCAATATCAAAGCAAAGGAAAGGGGGTCAGAGAATGGTAAGGATTATAGTCGAATTTCCATGTCCTTTTCTCTGGCTATTGGTTTTTAGATATGAAATGGAGGATGAAGGAAATGAAAACTCTGAAAATTTTAATCAAATACAAAAATGACATTGAGATATCCTTTTCATACTATTTTCTAGGCTTTTCTCTGCTTTGAATCCACTTCAGTTCACTAATTCAGCAGAAGCTAGGGACAGCCTTGGATTCTAGAATAACCATCTTTTCTCCATGTGTGAGATTTGAGGACATCAATTTACCTAAGGGAATGACTAGAAGGTGGGAACTGACATTATTTTGTTTTTTTTAAAGATTTATTTATTTGTACATACAGAACTGGGGTACAGGCCAGAGGCTCAGGGGCGGTGAGAGGCTTCACCAGAGACAGAGTGGGGAACAGAACAGGCAGATTGACGAAGTACACTGCTGAGGGGAGCAGCGGGCGGGTCAGGAGAGGTCTGCCACGCCAGGTGGTCTCCTCCGGGGTAGGCGGGAATCGAACTCATGCGGAAGTGGCTTTAGCTTCTCAGTGCAGTGCTTTAACCCGCTGCGCCACCAGGGAGGGCCTATTTTAAGTTTTTAAGTATGTCTTTCCCTGTTTGAAAAGAAGCTCCACTTCACAAACGCTGAAGAGCAAAAACCTAGAGCCTTCCAAATCAATAAACTTAGAATTTCCATTTCTGGGAGCTTTGCCCTTCTCAGGAACTGGCAAACTGTATTTTTCTTCTTTCTTAGTGATGTTGCATTGGCCTACACCCAGAACCATCATGAAAACTTGTCTCTCCATTCCAATAGGGCAAATGCAATATTCTGTGCAAGAGCCACCACTAGCACACTGCTAGAAGAATAGTAATGGTACCAAGTCTTTAGCACTGTCATTTGTAAGCAGTAGCTATTAGCAAACTTGAACTACACGTAAAACTTAAGGGCCCTCCCTGGTGGCGTGATGGGTTAAAGCACAGCATTATGAAGCTGTCGCGGTCACTGCAGCACAAGTTTAATCCACGGCCGGGGGGTAGCAAGGCAGACCTCTCCTGACATACATACAGGCTGACATACCCCTCAGCAGTGTATTTCAGTCAATGTATTTCAGTCAATCTGCCTGGTCTGCTCCCCCCTCAGTGTCTGGTGAATTATCTCACCTCCCACACCTCTGATCTGTACACCAGTTCTATATGTATAAATAAATAAATCTTAAAAAAAAAAACTTAATTATCAATAGTAGTCATTGTTGTGCCCAGATTGTAATGAATGTTCATGGTAAAGCATATAAAAATTACTGCTTTTTCTTTATTACTTTCAAGAGGGAAAGAGAAGTGAACCCTCTTTAAATCTGCACAGCTAAATATTATCCTACCTGGTTAAAACAGAATCTGTAAAGTAAGTAAAGCTGAATCTCAAAAAAAAGCCAAAAATAATTAGAACAAAAGGATTATTGTAAAGGCTGGTTTAGATTCTAGCTCAAAGAAGAAAGACTAGAAAAAAAAGAAGAAAAGACTAGAAAATGAGGAGTAATTCAAAGCAGTTACTAAAGACACTGGGCAAAGGAAGTTACCAGTCTAAAGGATATGAATGTTTGTAAGAGGAGAACAATTCTGCCTACAGGATGGTCCTTGTTTAATTAAAAGGCAAGACCTGTGGTAACCATATAGAAATGACCTTATTTTATCAGAGACCAATGGAACCTAAGAGAAGAGAAGGAAGTATATTGTGAGGAACAAGAATGTTAAAATTGAAAAGCAAATATTACAAAAGAATAGTCACTATATTAAGCTAAATTCAATCATCTGACCTTAAACTTCTTCTAGAGGCAGATTTTCCTCTACTGTCATTAAGTACCTTTGTACACTGAACAACAGATGTACATGTGGCTGGGGGAAAAATGAACAAATTGGATGGTTTGGGCCTCAAGCTATTTATTTGCTCTGGAAGGAGGTAGTGAAGGAGACTTGACCTGCTATTCACTCATCCAGTTCCTACTCCCACATGCCTTTTTACCTAGTGTAAACATTTCACAGAGTTAATTCCAGTATTTACAAATTTATATTATTTATTAATACAGTCCTAAGTACTAGTCAGCTTTTATATGAGACCTCCAATGAGGAAATAATGGTTTGTTTCAATGTGGAGGGGAAAAAAGTTATCCTGAATTTATAAAATCACATGGCATCATCCTAAGTGATTTTCAAAGATAATCATTGACCAAGTGCTGCATACTCTGACTTTACAATCTGATCCTGTAAGAGATGGGACAAGACAAGAGAGACACCAGAGGCAAGCAAAAATGAAATAATTTCTCAGCCTCTTTCTGGAATTGTAATAAGCAATCAGTTTGTTTGACTTCAAGTCCCTACATTCCCAGTCCAAGCATAATGAAAAATGCCTTATGGCATATTTTATCTAAAACAGACACTCTACCAGATGTTTAAGAATCTGCATGCACACTGACGTAATTAAGATTGAATCTAATATGGTGTATATAAACGTATAGTCACTTTGAAAAATGAGTTCTTTACCACATATGCTAGTGATATTTGCATCTGAGATACTCTCAAACCTAAAATGATTCAAGCAAAATATAGATTTATGTAAATTCTGAGAGCATAGGTAATACATATATTAAAAACCATATTTTAATCTTCACTATATGAGAATTAAAGATTATGTAGTTATAATTTTGGCCAAGATATGCTATCCCATTAAGTTTTTGACATGAGTCTGCAGCATGTTCAAGTATGTGTTCCTCTCTGATAATAGTACTCTAATTACTCTCCCTTGGGTATGTAAAACTTAAAATCCCAGTGGGAAATACCTTATACTCAAAAACACTGAGTTTTCTCCTTGACTTCAAAGAAAAAGTATGTGTTCAAAAAAGAAAAAAGCAAAGAACTTAGGTAAACGACTTCTACTTCTGTGAGATGATGTTCCCTCTTCTCAAAATACCATGTTTAATATAAATGTGTCTATAAGCTCAGGAACAAGGTCTATACAAGATAGATGAATTTATTTTGGAGTGTCATGGGTTTCCAAAATATTAAGAACACTCAAATCAGCATAGAAATACAGTCACAGATCTTTGAGAAAAGAAACTGCCTTTGGATAAGCAATAAACTTATAATGTATCTAAACCTGTCTTGTATTCCCTTCTGATTTAAACAGTAAAACACCAAAGTTTCCTATATAGGGTAGATGTATCTAGCCTTTAAAAACTGCTTAAATTTGCCTTAAAAATTCTAAAACATGGAGCTGGAAGAGATCATGCTTAGTGAGATAAGCCAGAAAGAGAAAGAAAAATACCGGATGGTTTCGCTCATAGCAGGAGTATAATGGACCAGGCGAGAAAATAACAAAAATAACGAACAACCATATACCAGAGACATGTTGTG
>NW_004567124.1:7524012-7551153 GCF_000260355.1 Condylura cristata
AAAAAAAACTCAACCCAACAAATCAGCTAACTTAGGGAGTGATTTTTATGTTAAAAATAAAAGGATTTTTTCATCTAAAAAAATTCTAAAACAATAAGGTAAAATTTAATCAGTTAACATTAATAGGCATGCTCTACCTTGAAGACTACAACTCAGAAATTTAATAATTCTCCTAATTAAAGGAACAATGAGAAGTCAAATTCTATAGAAATGTATTGCTAAATAGCTAACTCCAGCACAATGAGCAACGAAAAAGGAGACTGGAGGAAAATCTTAAGTAAGCTGTAAGACACTCAAGGACCACATGATACTGAAAGTATAGGCAAGATGCAAGGACAACCCTTCTAAGGGAGTAAGGAATTCCCAGAGGCTGTATAGAGAAGCCAAACTCCTTTTCACAAAACAGTAATGGTTTTTAACCAAGAAATACATTAAAAGCAGCTGATGACGTTAAAAAAAACATAACTAGGGTCCCCAGTTCTACAGATTTTATTTCTGGAAGATACTTTTACTTTTTTTAAAGCTTCAGATGTGATTGTGACATACTCCTCTAGTTGAAAAGTCTCAGTATCAGCTTTTTTTGCTTGTTTTTTGTTTTTAGTATTTTATCCCACTTTGGTTGGTGTATGACCAGTATTTATACTCCTTTCTATAGCACTATCTGTACCCTCTTTTCACGAAGGTTTGTTTTGGTGCAGAGCTAAGTACCTCTGAAAGAAAACATCACCTAAGAAGTATTTCTGAGCTGAGTGAACTGGGTTCCATGGCTAGTTCCTGCTTATCTAACATTGCCACTAGGGCTGAGATCCTGTGGTCTGGAATTTAAAAAACAATTAGAGTACCTTGCACACACAAAGTATACTCTCCCAACCGATGGCATTTCAAGTTGAAAACTAAGCCCATTCAAATATCTAAGAATTGCCTTTTTCTTGTAGCTAGTGACAAATTCACAATAGAATCTCAATCCTCATATATTTTCCTCGGCTATTGAGATTATCTGAAGGAGCTCTGATCCTTTCAAAATAAAATCTGCATTCTTCAATGATTAAGGGAGGAAAGAAAAACTTTCTAAACTAAAAATCATGTTTAATGATTTTCTAATCCGTAGAGAAATAATTCAGAAGGTCTGGGCATATACCAAAAAACTTTCTAATGGGAAATAGCTAAGAGCCATGGTTCTTCAACCTCAGATCAGCCTTCTACCAAAATGGGTCCAACAAATCCTTCCAAACTAACCAATCAAATAAACAATGAGACCTCAAATCTTAATGGTATCAAATGCTCTGAATCAATCTGTTCTCCAGCCTTCCTAGAAACCAGTTAGAATTACCAGTTACCATAAAGCGGGAGTTAGAATATTAACTCATAAATTCATTATTTTCTAAAACCTCCAGTCCTTTCTCTTAATTTCACAAAAACCTTCTACCTCAAAGATAATAATATTGTAACATCATCATCTAACACTTACTGAATACTGACTATATACACTGTGCCTTTAATCTTTATCACAACTAATCTTCATAATAGCACCATGACATCAGTACTATTATTCACTTTCACACTGCAGATGGCAAAAGTCCCAAAACTCTTGTATATTACTTTCAATTTTGGATTCCTGTCAGTCTGTCCACAAAGGAAACAGGCATATCTGAATACATTCAGGGAAAAAAATAATCATACCTACTTGTTCAGAGCTACCTTTTCTACTTAAGTTTTTGATAAATTTGATCTTTGAGGGTAGGATATATATCATAGAGTTGTGATACAGGCCCTCAAACTCAGTGTGTATCACAATCAGTGAGAGAACTAATGTTAAAACACAAATTGGAGAGAATAAATTCTGCAGTTTATTTGGCAGCTTGGGGTGGGGTCCCGTATTCAAATTTCTAACAAGTGCCTACCTGTTTCTGTGGTGTGGGGACCATTGCTTTATAAAAAGGTAAAAGATGGGCCTCCCTGGTAGTGCAGGGGTTAAAGTCACAGCACTATGATGCTATCACCACTGCAGCATGAGTTTGATGCTCTGGCCAGGGAGCTCACCCACATGCCATAGCAGACCTCTCCTGTCTTGCTCACTGCTCCCCTTAGCAGTGTATTTCAATAGATTCCACCTATTCTGTTCCCCACTCTGTCTCTGGTTAATCCTCTCTCCCTCCTCCGCCACCCAGACAGTTCTGGTCTATACCCCAGTTCTTGTATGTATAAATAAATAAATCTTTAAAGAAAAAAAGGGAAGGTTAAGGGAAATTATCCTCTCTCACCTTAGCTATCACTTCACTAGGAAACACTTCACTATATAGTGCCTCTAATAAGAGAGACATTTAGGATTTAAAATCATCTCCATGGTATGAAATCTAGAAGACTCCTCTCTTATCTCTTCCATCACAAAGACCACACTGGAAATGTTTCCAGAAAAAAGAAAATTAAGGACAGAATGTCGTGAACTATATATGTTCAAGAACCTCTTTAACATCTACATTTCATTTCTTCAGCCTGAAAAAGTGCTTCCTTTGGATCTCCTATGCCCAGAAAAGTGCTAAAAGAAAAGAGAAGTAGATTGTTTCATAATACTAAAAAAAAAAAAATAAGTAAAATGAGCACAGGTTCTGAAAATAAATAAAAGTTGCCCGATAAACAGAAAATCTTGGATGTTATCGTTATTCCTGTCTATCTCTCCTTTGACACATTATCTCACAAAAAGCTATTCCCCTTATCAAGGCTAACTTAAGTCTGTATTTTCCTAGGTAATCGTTGATTATATCCAGTGTCATCTAGAATAAATCCTTCAGGGAATAGAATTTGTTAAAAATGTCTCCTCAGTCAGCCAAAGAAGCTTCTTACTTGGGTAAGTGTTCTCAACCATGACTAAACTGTACCAAGAGAAATATATTTTAAAATATTAATATGGCCTGGCACCTTCCTGATGCTAATCCTTCCAGGCCCATCTCAATGGCACAACTGGGAAATTAACTGAAGAGAAAAGCAATCTTCCTTCTGCTCTCTGCTTTCAAACGCTCTTCTACAGCATTGTCATGCACGGACTTATTCTCTACACACACACAGAGATAGAACATGCGCACACACACACACACACAAATAATTCTCGGCATGAACCAAAAATCAAAGCCTAACCCATGGTTTTTAAGTGAGCAAGTCCAATTTCCTTCTTTGTAGTCCTTGACACATGCTGGCTGGGAGCTGTCTGTATTTTTTTCCGCCTTGTTCCTGCACCAGAAGGCTCTGCACTGCAGGTCAGGGGATGATAAGGAAATGAACAGTGTAATTTCCAAGGCCTCTGAACACAGCCCTGTCAGCAGCTCTGGAGGCGGGTTACTTAAGCATGGCTTGAAGAGTGAAAACCACAGAGAAAAGGGCTCCGACAGCCAGCAGTGGCAGTAGTTCAACTGTGTATGTTACTACCACCTCCAGTGTGAAAGCCCAAGCACTGCTGCCTCCCTGGATGAGTTGTGCTGGTAAAAGCCCTTATACCCAAGTGGCAAAAATACAAGTTCACACTGGGGAAAGAAGAATAAGAAGTAGGACTTAGATTCCTCATGCACACTTGTGTAGAAACAGAAATATTTAATGTTCTTCCAGTATACACAAGATTGCACACACTGGCAGACCTACAGTGACATCCATTTAACATCCCCTACTCCACAAGAGGATATGGCCAGAAAATAAATACAATTTATCTGAAATCTGAAATGCAACAGGCCATTTTAATATCCTCTGAAGCCAATGTTTGGTTTCCCAAATCCTCAAATCCCACATAGGTATCAGGGGCACTAGAACATATCACTAACGTGCTAATTCACCAACCCACATTTGGAAGTTCTCCTGAGCATAGCATTGAAAGTCTTATTAGCCAGTATGTTTTATTACCCATACAAGGTTTACAAAATACGTAGAAAATTGCTATATTTCAGTACATTATTGCCAACGGCAGCCTGAGACATATTTCAACTCAAATCATGTTTTCCTTTTTTCGTAATGTTTACTGAAAGCTTCCTATGTGCCAAGCACTGTTCTAAGTGATTTACAGAAATTAACTAACTTAATCTTCCAACAACCCTGTGTAAAAAGTATTGTCATGTTCCTCACTTAGCAGATGATGAAACAGTTAACTCGATTAAAATCATTCAGGTAATATGTGGTAAAGCTGGAATATAAACCCAGACACTCAGGTTGCAGATGTACACTCTTTAAAATTAAAAAAAAAAAAAAAAAAATTTTTTTTTTTGGGCCTTCCCTGGTAGCATGGCGAGTTAAAGCACAGCACAAAGAAGCTTAAGCCACTTCCGCATGAGTTCGATCCCCGCCTGCCCCGGAGGAGATCCACATGGCGAGGCAGACCTCTCCTGGCCCACGGCTCCCCTCAGCAGTGTACTTCGTCGATCTGCCTGTGTTGTACCCCACTCTGTCGCTGGTGAATCCTCTCACCCTCCGCATCTCTGGCCTGTACCCCAGTTTTGTACGATAAATAAATCTTTAAAAATAATTTTTAAAAATTTTTAAAAGAAGATTTATTCATGTATGTATACAAGAACTGGGGTACAGGCCAGAGGTGCAAGGGGTGAGAGGATTCACCAGAGACAGAGTAGAAAGCAGTACAGGAACAGTAACTGAAATAAATACACTGCAGAGGAGAGCAGCAGGTGAGACAGGAGAGGTCTGCAGCGCCATGTGGGTCACTTCCTGGCTGGGGACTGAACTCGTGCTGCAGTGGTTGCAGATGACTTCATAGTGCTGAGCTTTAACCTCTTGTGCCACCAGGAAGGGCCTCAAAAAATTTTTTTTTAAGATTTTATTTATTTTTGTGTAGAAGAACTGGGATATAGGCCAGAGGTGCTGGGGATAAGAGGATTCACCAGAGACAGAGTGAGGTGCAGAACAGGCAGATCGACTGAAATACACTGGTAAGGGGAACAGCAATGAGACAGGAGAGTTCTGTTTGCCATATGTGGGTTAGCTCCCTGACCAGGGATCAAACTCAAGCCTTAGCAGTAATAGCACTGAGACTTAAAACCACTAGGCCACCAGGGAAGCCCTGAAGTTTAAAGTCTTAACCACTTAGTTATAAATGAAGTGTAGATGTGAAATATAAGTTGAAAAGGCTGATATTTTAAGACAGAAGTTGTTCGCAATGTATACCTTATAAAGAAAATCCACAGTGGTTCTCAAACTTTAAAGAAGATAGCAATTATCTGGAGAGTCTTTTGGAAGTGCAGTCTTATGGCCCACTACACATAAAACGTATTTAGCAGATGTGGCATAAGGTCCAAAATCTGCATTTGTGAGAGTCAGGTGATAGGATGCACATGGTTTTATGGGCACACTTTTAGGAACTCTGCTCTAGATAGTAAACTATAAACTCAAAAAGCAGGGATCACCTCTGTTTTACGCACTTATAGATACCCAACATAAAACACAGTAAGTAGAATCTAATATGCACTAAATTGTAATGGTATTTAACAGTAAATCACCTCTTTACACAATAGTTAATATCCACAATATATGAATTGCAAAATATCCAAAAAGCACAAGAACAGAGTTTATTTTCCCTTACCTGCCCTGCAATTGCCAATAAAGACGAAACTGGAATATCTCAATAATTACAATGAAAACCTGTAACCAATCAATATCTCTTTTTCTCTGTAAAGCTCATAATGGTACTTAATAAGTAATTTAGGCTCAAAGATCCATTGTTTTTGGAGTTAAAATGTTAAAATAAGTATGAAAAACAAATGAAAGCATCTAGGCATTTTTGAGTACCTGAGAATTTACATCCAAAGGTAGTCTTTGAAGTGGTAAAATAGGGAATCATTCATGAATTAAATCACAAAGTAACAATATGATGTTAGTACTTTATATTCAAAACTTTGATGCCTGGCTTTCTCACTGACTACATGTGAGAACCTCAGCAAGTCACATTACTCACTGGTCTTAGTTTCCTCTTCTATGAATTAAAGAGATTAGAGAAGATGATTTTTCTCTGGGCCCTCTTTGGATTACAACATCTAAGCAGAAAACAACTCTGAAGAAAAAATAAGTTAAGCTCAGGCTTCACTATAGTTAGAAAGTGCATCTGTCCCATAAAAACATCAACTTCTTAATTTTTTTCATGAAGGAAAGGACTTGAGGGCATTTGACTTCAGGAAGCATGGCTAGCTGCTATGCCATCAATAACTGAGAAAGAACAGTTAGTGGAGGAGGAAGGTGTTAAGATAGAGAGCCTTGGAACAGAAGGAATAAAAGAGAAAATGACCTTGGTTGGGCAATGGGGAATTGCAACACTAGAGAGCTGAGCTGGAAGGCATAAACTAGGGCAGGAAAACAAAACCAAGGGCAAAGGAAGATGTTCTTCCAACATGGGATGAGAGCAAGCATGATCTGAAGGTGAGAGAGCAAACACATTATCATTTTCTTTGTATCCTAAACTAATGGGGGAAGTGGTAATATCATTCTAAGAGCAGTAAAAGCTGAGTCAGACAAGGGGAAAGCAGACTGTAGTGCTCCCTCCTTACAAGAACAACAGCAGAAGCTAAAGAAGCAAAGGAAGCCTCTGATTCTGGTTACAAACTTCTAGGTACTGGGTCCTCCTTGGTGGCACAGCGGGTTAAATCACAGCACTAAGAGGCTAAAGCCACTTCAGCATGAGTTCCATCCCTGGTCCTGGAGGTGACCCACATGGAACGGCAGACCTCTCCTGACCTGCTCGCTGCTCCCCTCAGCAGTGTACTTCATCAGTTGGCCTGTTCTGCTCCCCACTCTGTCTCTGGTGAATCCTCTCACCGTCCCTGCATCTCTCACCTGTACCCCAGTTCTGTTTATCTAAATAAATAAATCTTAAAAAAACAAAAAAACTTCTAGGTGCTTTAGCCACTACAGCCTATTAGCTACTGCATATGACTTTTTTTTTTAAAAAAGGACGAGTCCTCCCTGGTGGTGCAAGGGGTTAAATCACAGCACTATGAAGCTTTCTGCAGCTTTCCCCTCCTGTCTGACCCACTGCTCCTCAGCAGTGTTTTTCAGTAGATTTGCCTGTTCTGCTTCCCAATCTGTCTCTGGTGAATCCTCTCACACCCTGCACCTCTGGCCTGTACCCCAGTTCTTGTATGCATAAGTAAATAAATCTTAAAAAGGGGGGGGACAAGGGGAGCTATCTTACCTTAGTCTTTCTTTTTTCCTGGCCAGTCCAGCACTAAGCTTGGGACATTCAGAGGTGCCCTCCCTCCTCCCTATCACCCCTTCTATCCCTAACTTATCCTATCAATCAAAACAAAGGGAAGGAAACAGGCAGGAGCCAAAAGGTTCTGTCTTATTTATTCCTCAACATTTCCTCCCTCCAACTCTGTGACTGGCAGGAAGCACAAGGAATGAGTGTTCAATAACAATGCCAGGCAGCAGGAGTTAAGAGTCATCTCTGGTCTTTCCTTCAACTCTGGAAAACAGCACAGAGAGCTCCCCAGAGGTGTGGTGGAACAAAAGTGGGATCCCCTGGAGGGAAATCCACATCCTTGGTAAACTGAAAATTCCTCAGCCATAACTTGAGAAGGTTACCTTCCTGAGATATCCTGAAATAGATAATTTGAATATTCAAATCTTCCTTATTAGCAAGTGGCAGATAGGTGATCATTCTATCCTATACCATAAATTCAGCTTGTCTTCTCTATTTCCAAAGTTGGGAGAGGGGGCAGAAAAGGATGACTCCAGTGAAGACATTTCATAAAATTGTTTTCCCTCTTCATGATAGTTTCCAATTAAGAGAATATAATGCCTAGATTATATCAAAACATGTTTTATTGTTTTTTGGTTCTGCTGGTTATCTGCACATAGAAGGAACATGCAAAACCAGTGAAGCCTTGGGCAAGACCACATCTCAGAGAGAAAATCTTTACATGTTTTCAAAGATCTTGCTTATTACTAGTCACCAGACATTAACTATGTACCTATTATATCCCAAAACCTAGAGTCCCTGTTTCTTAGAAGCAAAATTCTTTCCCTAACTTTTTTCTTTCCCTTGCCCCACTCCAGAAACGTTCTCTCCGCAGTGTTTGCATCTCCTAGCAATTTACAAACATTATTTAAATAATTATTTATTTTGGGCTCTCCCTGGTGGTCCAGCGGGTGAAAGCACAGCACAAAGAAGCTAAAGCCACTTCAGCATGAGTTCAATCCCTGCCCCAGAGGTGACCCACATGGCGCAGACCCTCTCCTGACCCGCCTGCTGCTCCCCTCAGCAGTGTACTTTGTCAGTTTGCCTGTTCTGCTCCCCACTCTGTCTCTGGTAAATCCTCTCACCAACCCTGTGCCTCTGACCTGTACCCTAGCTCTGTATGCATAAATAAATAAATCTAAAAAAGAACTATTATTATTATTATTTATTTCAGTGATCGAAGTCTTTATGGAAAGGCACCTCCCAGAACCAGATTGTTCCAAAGGTAAAAGAAACAATGAAAGGAACTGTGAACTACATAGCAAATTTTCTGTTTCTGAAAGTACTTCCTAGCAATTTTATCTTTCTTCCAAAACTGAAGCCCATTCTCTCCTATTCTCTCTCATTCCACTGTCCCCATTCTTATAAGACAAGGCTTATAAGACAGTTACATTAATAGGGGGCAAACTTCCCTGTACCGATTCAGTACAGCTGAATGTACTGAAACTGTCAGTGCAATTAGAATCTGAAGGACAGTCACACAACCAGTGTGACTCTATGAAAACATTTGTGACTCTATGAAAACATTACCTCTATGAAAACATTTGCTTCTCTGCTGGAAACTATCATGGATATTTAGACTTAAATAAAACAAAGCTAAGTATCATTAATTCTTTTACCCACAGACGACTGGTGGGCTTAAAGATCACAGCATGAGTTAAAAATTATAAACAGGGCTCTCCTTGGTGGCGCAACAAGAAGCCACTGTAGCACGAGTTCGATTCCCACCCAGGGAGCTGACCAACATGTTGTGGCAAACATCTCCTGACCCACCCGCTGCTCCCCTCAGCAGTGTGTTTCAGTACATCTGCCTGTTCTGTTTCCCATTCAGTCTCTGGTGAATCTTCTCACCCACCACACCTCTGGCCTGTACCCCAGTTCTGTAAATATAAATAAATAAATCTTTTTAAAAAAATCTAAACAAAAAGGAAAATGAAGGCCACACTCAGAAGTAGCCAGTTTTTAGCACAGGAAGAACAATGATTATAAATGGATATATGGCAAGAGTTTCCTGAAGCCGGATGTAGGGAACAGTGTAATGGGCCTGGAACAGAAGCAAGAACTCCTCGTACTGCTAGGCCTTTTTAGAAAAGAACTATCCATCTGTACCCCAGAAAAAAAATTGTAAATCACAGCCAGCACAGGATGAGCCAAGCTAGTAACCAGCTGGAACTTTGCTGAAGTGGACTATAGCATCTGCCACCTAAACACAGGCAGTCTCTCTGGCAGAATCCACTGGTAAAAGGGACTGAACCATTGTGTTTATTAGTGGAAGAAAATTCACAGCTCTGTTAAAAGAGAAGCCCAGATGTCGCTAAGAGCTAAAGATGTGCCAGAGGCAAAGACCAAAACACCTACAGCATAGAAAATACAAACTACCACTGGGATCCAAGCAATGAAAGGACACCATTACCCAAACGTATACATCCAGCCTCTATTTATTAACACTTACGTATGGAATAGATATTCCCTGTTGCAGCTGATGTGATTACAAAGAAATCAATTTATTCTGCTTCCACTGGGATCAGTTGAAAAAGCACAGGCAAGCAGAAAATCAGAAGCCAATAACAGCTCATCACCAGGCCAGCCGATTTGTAGAAAATTGTAAGCTGACCTAGACTCACACCTACTTGCTCCAGCCCTGCAAGCTCCATTTCATGAGACATGAACTAAGATCATCTTCCCAGAGGAGTGCACCTCCTGGGGCTGCAGGCACCTGTCTGTCCAATTCAAGCAGAAGGCAAAGTATCATTACTTTGTTTGGCAGCTATTAAACCGGCAGGAGACTTTGATTCCCAATAGTTGTGGGAGATACCTGGCCAAGAGCAATACCTTTAGTGGCCAAAGTGTCTTTCAAGGCCAAATTTTCACAGCCACAATACCAACTCATAAAGACTGATTATATAACTCGTACAGTCTGTACCTCCTGCCCCTTAAACTATGCCCTTTTGCTTTTCAGTAGCCACCAACAAAACACTTGGCAGATAATCATGCCATGAAACTTATTTTACCCTTTTCTCTTTCAGAGACCTAGCAAGTCTGTTTATTCCATAAGAACAGCACTTTATACAAATACAAAGTCTATTAAAGTTTATCAACTTATATTTATTAATGACTCTTGAGGATGAAATGCCAGTCAAGCTGGGATCCACATAAATGTTGATGCCAACCTCCAGCAACAAATGTCTGAGGTGGCACAAGGACAAAGTGGGAAGTGCTAAACTTGACCTATAGAAATTGATTCTATCAAGAAGCTGCTCCCAACACATACTCCATTCCAAAATGTCTAGGCATGCTGTTAATGAATCTGTAGGGAATCCCCTATTTAAAACCAAATCACATTATCATTACCAGCTGCTCTGACCTTGTAAGTGGTCATTACCCACAAACTGATGCACCTCCCACAGAATACACACAGCATTTGGCAATTAGTCCAGGGAAGTACTGACTGGCAGTGGGCAGCCAGATTTGGCCACCTCTTACCTTTTCAGACTTGACTTTCTTTAGCGGGCGACACTCATTCTCCCCTTCCTCTGGCTCCGGTTTAGCTCCCAAGGGATTGAGCGCTGCCCCAGGCTCAATAGCTATACTCCCAAGTGGCTCCACAGCTCCTGTGTCCACCCCTGCACTTCCATCATACTGACCACCCCGTCCGCCCAAGGGGACTGGCTGGAGGACCCCAGGATCCTTTTCTGAACAAGTCCCCACTCCTTCGCTTCTCTCCTTCTTGCTCTTAGATGAGCTGTTCTCTTTCTCCTTTTTGGAGCCGGCTACACTGCGGGACGCCTTAGCCGCCTTCTCTGAGCTCTTGGGAGCAACAGCAGCAACCAGGCTTCCTGCATTGGCACCATCTCCTGAGCGTCCCTGCACCTCTTTCTTGCTAGCTGCCCCCTCACTCGGAGTGAACAAGGAAGTCCCTGGAGTGGGTTTGCTAGAGTCTTTTCCACTCTTATTCCTTTTGGATTTTGATTTGCCTTCCTTCCCTTGAGGACCTGGCACTGGGGTCACAAACTTGATGTTGTCTGGTAGTGTGGCCACAGCATTAGGAGCTGGAATCCCCACCTCCTTTGAGCCTGACATTTCCAGTTTCTGCTGGTCCTTTTCCAGATCGGCGTCCAGGTCAATGATGAGATTCCCTACTCCAATGTCCCATTCATCCCCACTGTCGTATGTCTCAACCGGGTTTGCATCCACTCCTTTCCCTCCGGAGGCTCCACTGCTCAAGGACATCTTAGAGTCAACGTCCCACCTCAAGATTCAAGGCTCTTCCTTGCCCCAGCTTTCCTATTTTCAGCTTCAGCTATGTTCTCAGACCTGCCACATTGGTCAGTACATGCCCAGTGGACAACATCATTGCTGGAAAAAGAAAATTTAAAGAGCTGTTAAAGGAAACAATACAGGCAAGGACACAGGCTGAAATAAACTCCCACACAAAACAGACCCTTCCTAGGTACCTATCACATCACAATGGACAAGACAAACAGGTTCAATTGTATTTCTAACCAAGTCACACTGAACTGGGGGAAAAGTTAAATCCTACTGCATCTCCCTTGAGGAGAACACAAATTTTTCAACTGCCCGGATATTCTGTGGTAAGTCTTAACTGAGAGTCCTCTACAGGTAGTTTCCCACTCCTGAAAGACTTATTTCTACTACCACTGCCAGCTGGCAATTCTCCCTCAATCAATACAGGCCCTGGCACATTACAGACTCAACTCTATTCACATCACCTTTCTCCTTGAGACTCAATAAGAGACTCAAAATCCCAAGGTTTTAAAAGTCCTCTACCAACAGATCCTAGTGAAAAGAATTTAGATTCCTTGTCATTGGTACTGTCAGGGAGAAAAATTCTTATGATGGCTAAGCGCAAAACCAAAAACAAGCAGAACTGGGAAAAATGCAACTTCAAGATAGCGGGAAAACATCAGCAAGATAATCCTCAGAGAGAATTTAACCAACCAGCTTAAGTTTAGAGAAATAAAATCAATCTTACTAAACTACAGGCCTTAAATTATGTTCACACAGCAAATTTAATGTTACCTTTCCCACCTTACTAAAATACCAATGACACACACACAAAAAAAAGAGAAAAGGTATCCTATCAATAATTGAACACTTCTAAAAAAAAACCACAAGAATGTAAGGTAACTTTCCACATTCCTATATGCATTAATAAAGACAAGAACCTCACCATATGAGACAGATTAACTAAATAAGAGAAGTGTACACTTGTAATAAAGGGCAATTTATATCTCTCCAATCTCATGAATTATTTAAAAGACCTGGGGAAAGTATCATCTAAAATACCTGACAGCCAACTTATAGCATACAGGTACTACTTTATGACGAAGCCAAGAATTCTGTTCTTGCTCACACCCTGTCCACCATCTTTCTATATCCATTTAGAAAAATAACTGTTATAAGATAAAGGAACAGAAAGAGCAAACAACACATCCTACATGGTGAGTTTTTAACAAAGAAATGCTATCGATAGGACAGAAGTCCGACAAATTGCACTTTTCCCACCTACTCTCTCAAGCCATTATGTCAAAGAACCAGGTACAGGACAAGAGAAGATGTCATCCCAGGAGAGAAGGGCTGTATCAAGTGAATGTCTACTAGCAACTGAAGAGAAAGGTGGCATGTTAATCTATATGGCTGACCTGGTGCATGGAGCTGGAAGGAAGAAGTAAGACATTAAATCTAGCTGCAAGTCTGAGAAAATACACCCTTTAACCAAGTAGAGAGCTTAATGCCAAAATCAACCAATCACTGATGGCATCAAGTCTACATAATCTTACTTCATAAAAGGATGAGCAAAGTGTGGGAGATGCATGATGTAAGAACTATGAAAAAAATAATTTCTTTTACCCTAAAGTACACAGAATCCTTAAAATGACACCTCTGAAAATGATCTAGAATCCTAGGAAAATTTTAGATAAGTATTTGGAATCCTCAACATTATATAAGACTTAATAGTAGTGTACTATGTAGTCATTCTTAAACAAATTATTAACTCCATGCCACAGGACTATAGTAGGGAATAAGGCAGTGAATAAATAAGGCAGTGAACAAGATGCTGAAAAGAATTCTATTATGTGGGATAGAGCATTTTTTAAAATAACTGAATCTGTACCATAAAGGATTATCAGACCATACTCCTCTCCACAGTAAACCTTTGCTTCTCCAGAGCAGCACTGTCATGAGTATGAATAGATGTGATTTAACCATTAAAACAAGCCCACAACAGATAGCACTAAACAGACACTTCTCCACAGTAGACACTATGGAGACAGCCAACAGACATATGAAAAAATACTCATCATCACTTGTCATCAGGGAAATGGAAATAAAACCACAATGAGGGAGCCTCCCTGGTGGTACAAGGGATTAAATCTCAACACCATGAAGCTATCTGCAGCCCGATCCCCGGCCAGGGATATGACCCACAGGGCACAACAGACCTCTCCTATCTCGCCCACAGCTCCCCTCAGAAGTGTATTTCAGTCAATTCACTTGTTCTGCTCCCTGATCTGCCTCTGGTGAATCCTCTCACCCCACCTTACACCTCTGGACTGTACCCCAGCTTATATGCACAAACAAATTAAATCCTTAAAAAATAAAACACAGCAACAATGAAATACTGCCTCACTCATGTGAGCATGATACATGTCAAAAAAGATCAGTAATAATAACTGCTGGAGAGGGCATGGAGAAAAGAGAACCCTGACACACTATTGGAGGAAACGTTGACTGGTCTAGGCCGTATGGAAAGCTGCATGGTAGTTTCTCAAAATATTAAAAACATCTACCTTTTTACCCATTAATTCTACTCCCAGGTATCTAAACATGCAAAAACACTAGTTTCAAGAGATATATGCACTCCTATGCTCACTGCACCACTACTCACAACAGCCAAGTATGGAAAACAACCTAAGTTCCCAACAACAGATGAGTAGATTAAGATGAGGTACATAAACACAATGGAAAACTACACAGCTATTTTTTTTAAATGAAAATTTTTTAAAGATTTATTTATGCACACAGAACTGGGGTACAGGCCAGAGTGGGGAGCAGAACAGGCAGATATACTGAAATACACTGCTAAGGAGAGCAGTGGGCACATCAGGAGAGGTCCGTCACACCATGTGGGTCACCTCCTTGAACTTGTGCTGAGGCAGCTGCAGCTAGCTTCACAGTGCTGCACTTGAACCCACTGTGCCACAAGGGAGGGCCCCAAAAAATGAAATCTTACTGTTTTGGACAACATGGATGGCACTGGAGGGTGTTATACTAAGTAAAATAAGTCAAGATGAGAAAGACAAATACTGAATTATTTCACTCATGAAATACAAAAACAAACAAACAAAAAAACAAAGTAAAAAAGAAAATCAAAACAAAAACAAACAAACAAAACCTTAGAAATCTGACTGTAGAATTGAGGCTACCAGAAAGGGGGGGGGGGTGAAGCCAAAAGGACAATGGTGGAAAATTATGGGTACTCTGGTGGTGATATCATGTTATAACATACATCTGAAGAGGTATGGAATTGTACCCCTCACAAACATACACAATGTTGTAAACCATTGTGACCACAAAATACTACAATTTAAAATAAAACAAATCCCTTTGTTTATTCTTAGAAAGACAACATAGCTTTTAAAAAGAGCTTTAAAGGGAAAATAAGGTCTCTAAATAACAGGATGATAATGGTAGATGCTGGGGGAAAAATATGGGATATAAAGTATAAGACATATAAAGTATGCAAAAATGGTAGTGCTCACTGAGCGCTTCTAACAGCTTTTACTTTCCTGTACTGTCTGACCTGTGTATGAGCAGGATAAAGAAAGTAGGCCAGTAAGGGAGAGACAGCATATCAACTAAGACAAAATGATAAAGGAAGATACAGGGAATCAAAAAATGTAGCATCATTTAAAATACATACAGAATTCAGAAAAGCATAGAATTTAGACTTTAAATGAGCCCATAAAATTATAAGAAACCTTGAGATTGTTTTCTAAAATGAAAAGAAAAAGGACAGCGAAAAGAAAATGAGGAAAACTGAGAGGTAAAGCATTTAATAACCTTGAAAGAAAAAACTAAAGAGGCTAGAATAAATGGGAGGACAGCAACCCATCAAGACATAATAAATAACATCTAGAGCTGAAAAAGATCTTGCATGCAGACTGAAAGGTTCACTACTTTTTCAGCAAAATTAATTTTAAAATTCAACATTTTGCACAAACTTTTAAATTATGAAGATCAAAATTTGGAATAACCTCAGTCTGCTTTGAATGTTAAATGTTGTTACAAGAGAATGAAAAATATACAGAATTTTGAAGAGAAACACTGTTAGTCAAGAGTCTTACAGTAAGTCAAGGTTTTTTTGTCATGTGTAAAAGAAATATATTTTCAGTTATATAAGAACGCATATATTCATCTTGTTAAATGCAATCTGATACAGGGGCCCTCCCGGGTGGTGCACTGGGTTAAGGTACAACACTGTGAAGCTATCCTTAGCCACTATAGCACAAGTTCAATTACCATCCAGGGAGGTGACCCACATGACAGAGCGGACCTCTCCTGTCTTGCCTACTGTCCCCCTCAGCAGTGTATTTTGTCAGTCTGCCTGTTCTGCTCTCTGCTCTGTCTCTGGTGAATCCTCTTACTCCCCTCTCCCCCCGTACCTCTGGCCTGTACCCATTTTGTATACATAAATAAATAAATCTTTTTAAAAAATAAATAAAAGCTATCTGCCACATTAAAATCAGTCCTGTATAGGGCCCTCCCTTGTGGCACAGTGGGTTAAAAGCACAGCACTGAGAAGCTAAAGCCACTTCTGCATGAGTTCGATCACCACCTGCCCCAGAGGTGACCACATGGCGTGGCAGACCTCTCCTGACCCGCCTGCTGCTCCCCTCAGCAGTGTACTTCGTTGATCTGCCTGTTCTGCTCCCCGCTCTGTCTCTGGTGAATCCTATCACCCTCCACATCTCTAGCCTGTACCCCAGTTCTGTATGCATAAATAAAATAAATCTTTTAAAAAAAATTCAGTCCTATATAACATAAATTTGAATCATTCCTGTGAGCAATTGAATTTTGTAATATGAAGAGTAAACTCAATGCAGATATTGAAATTATTCCTGATAATAGTATAAAATAAAATCAATACATATACTGTAGAACCTCAAAAAGTTTGGCCTAACGTCAGTATAAAAAGATACTTCTTCAAATTCTTGCTGTCCCAATTCCATGTCATGGCAAAGTGGTTTTTTCCCTCATAACCAAGAAATAGTCACTACATTTTTTTTTTAAATTGCGTTACTTCTCAAAAGGGAGCTGGAGAACATAACATGATAGTCTGTGCTCATTTTCACAAGGTACATCTGAAGTGAGATACTGATTAAATGGAGAGATGTCCAGAAAGGTAGATTATAAGGTCAAGAAATCATTTTTTAAGAGGAAAGTTCTTAAAAATTGGTATTCTTTAGTCTGGAAAGAACACATAAGGGAGAAAGGCTGGTTAGCTTCAAACATTATGGTTTCAGTGTGGAAGAGAAAAACTGATTTTGTGATGCTGAGGATAAAAACAGGACCAATGAGAAATCATAGAAATACAGGTATTTAACCCAGGAAAAAAATTAATAACCCAACAATAGCTCATAATGCTTAATGAAGTCTTATCTTTACTAGTGTACGAAATGGGGTAAGAGAAGTATAACCACATGTCAAGCAAATTACATTAAGCACTCTATGTGTGGCAGTAGGCTATCAGGGACTCTTTATCATCTGTAGTTCTGCTAAAATACCTATCAAAAAACCACCCAGAAATTTCTGAATGACCAGAATGCAAAAAAAGAAAACATATTCCTGAAAGCTGATTTTCAATAGTCCCAATATTCTTTGGAAATTCGCTGTACTATTTTTTAGGATATTAAAAGTTTTCATTAGTACTACTTTGTAACCAGGTAATTTTTCAAAAATCCAGTATTCCAAACCCAGCAGACTTCACGATAACTTTGGTGGTGTATTACCAAAGATACACTGTAAAATTGCCAAGGACTCTTTAATCAGCCTGGCTATAGCATCTGCTCCCTATAGCATCCCTGGCTTTATACAGCTAATAATCAACTCTCTGACAGGTTATTGCAGAGATGTTTAACCCCAGGAGACAGGGTAACAAACATGCTAGCTGAAAATGAAAAGTACTGACCTCTTGCTTCCACAGCAGACAGAATGCAGTATCAGGAGAACAGTATCTTACATAGACCACAAGGTACTTCAAATTACAAGTAGGTCTATAAATATTTCTTTCCACCCCTTTTTTTCCTCTCTGCCTAATTGTATTCCACTTCCCTATTTAGGAGCATGATCCATTTTTTTGTACCTGATCACCAAGGAACTCTACCGCTAAGGGACTGAGATAAGTCATGACTGTCACTCCCCAATTCCTGTATGTGTATGTAACAACAGAAGTTCAAATTTCTGTTGAGTTTCCTCTCTTAAAGCCCAATTCCCTCTCTTGGACTCAGTTCACAGATCACACCACTCCTCCACCTCTATAATGAAAAATGCTTTTATTCCAGAAGGTTAAGAATGAGAGCTTTCATATGAGGCCTTTGTGCCTACCCAGGGCATAAGCAGCAACTGATGCTACTTATGCCCAAACACAGTAAGAACAGACTTCTGTTTTCACCTAGAGAGAGCTCTGTATCCATCTTAGAGGATTTCAGAGAATATGAATCTCTTTAATTGCAACTAATCACAGATAATCTAGTCTAAGTAACAAACTGTCCAAAGCTGTTCTACTATAAATTAAAATGTTATACTCAATTCAAAGGAGGTAGTATAGTGCACTGAATTTGGAATTGAGAGATGTGATTTCTAGACTCAAATTTCCAAAGCCCTAGCCAGGTTGCTAGTCAAATTGCTTCATTAAATATTAATTTTCTTATTATATAATGTCGAGAAAATCCATCATGGTTTTAAACATATTATTAAGATATAAATCTAAAAAAGTTACAAAAGAACTCAAAACCAGAAAATGATCCTAATACTCTCATAAGGTCTGGTATCTGTTGCAGTGTTATACCTTGTATAGAAAAGCTATGGTACTTTTTAAAATAAAGGAAAAGGTTGTTAAAAATATATGCATATATAAACAAATTAAATTATAGGTGTTAGATCCATTTGAATTCTACAAAAGAAAATGACAATTCTTACTCTTTCATGAACTCTGAAGTCTGTTTTCTGCTTAGGCTGCTCCTCCTTTCAGATGTGGTTTATAAAACTTAACGGTCTCCACCTTGCTTAAAAAATCCCTCAGAGCAAAGGCACCAATCTCAAGGCTCATGGTTTTAACATCTGGACTATCTCTTTCACCAAATGTTTCAATCCACTAGGTTTTTGACCCCACTGACAGACCAGACCTTCAAGTGTAAGTTGAGGGTCACAGGGTTTAATGCCAAAGGGAACTGTCAAAAAACCAATGGGCACAACAAAGTGATAAAAGAGAACCATGTTACATCATCTTTCCTAAATTCCGGATGCTATCCTGAAATCACTTCATACCTAGCTGTAGGTAAGTGATTTATATGAGTGCAACAACATATAAATCATCTCAGTGATGCTGACCCTACACAGCTATAAGAACAGGTATCTCTCTCTGTAACTGCCACATTTCATAGGAGCTCACTAATCAAATGAATTTCCACCTAGGGCTCTAGCAAGAAACAATCAACTTCCTTTGGGTCCCTATTTTAACTTATTACATCAATTACTGTAACAAAGGAACTGTGTCATCTCAAAGCTCTCATCTTCTATCTCCAATTGGGAATCAGATAAAGAAAAGACTAATAGTGCCAATTTGAGAAGACAGATCCAATTCAACAGGGCTCATCTGACCATATGTCACCTAAGGACAAAAGAATGTGAAAAGTGTAGCATCTCTCAGTCCTGAATGCTTTATATATGCCACATCTTATGGACAGTTTTATGGTCCTCACAGGTTGCTATTCTCAGACAAGATTATGAAGTCTGACCTGTTTCATTTCACATAAGCAAATGACACTTCCACCAGGACTAACTATTCAAAAGGGTTCGGGTTTAGAACTGGTGTTGGTCGATATTGCTCTATTAACATACATCTCACAAGAATCTAAACAACATACTAAATATGTAATTAATCCAGTTCTTTTGTGTAAGCAGGCCAAGAAGCAAAAGAAGGGAGGATGAGAAAAAGAAAACTCCAACATCCCCATCTCCTTAGTAACTGTAACTCTTTAAATTTTAATTTTTAAGCCAGAGGCTAACCTTTCTGTGCTAGAGATATGTCAAATTCCAGGACATGTGAATAGGGATGAGAACTAGGAATCAGGAGAACTAAGAAATTGGCCCTCCGCACAGGAACTATTATGCCAAAGCATTAACATTTCCGTATCTTAATCTACTTATCTCTAAAATGGGCCAAATTTCTAGGCATGAGGCAAGGGGGTGGGTGGGAACCCTAAGCATTTTTCAGGTAATACAAGGAATTACCTTTATTTTTATATGCTAGACTTCCCTTTGCCTCCTAAATCTTTTCCGTAAGAGCTACTAACTATTCAATAGTAACTCAAAAGGGGCAATGAAATCTTCTCTATCAAGGTAACATTCACACTAGCCATAAAATTTGATGAGATTCACATGCACATCCTTAAAACACCTAAGTTATGTCTACTTCTACAGCTTTGTTCATGGTCACATTCTGTCCTCTGTACCTACTCCCACTTTAATTCCTCAGTGTTTACCTGAAAGACAGTCCCTGTTCCCATTCTAGCTCCTAATATGGGTAATGAATTCATTAAACATTTCTTTCTTCCACTAGATTGTACATACCCTCAGTGAGGGCAAGAGTGGTCTCGTTTGCTTACCTCACTATATCCTAAGAGCAATTATCTGGTTCAGAGTCTATCCTCACTAAACATGTCAGTAAATAAATGAGTAAATGAATACTGCTTTTCTCAATGGGCACAATCATGAACAGAATCCAGCTGTCATTTCTCCTTTGATTCTCACATGATCTGTTGCAAGTTATAAATTGTCTCAATTGCCTGACAGTCTTCAAAGTTACTATTAGAGTGTGGATTTTTCTATCTAGGATAAGGAATGAAGATATATTAAGAGTCCATGGGACTCTAGGGAAAATTAAAAGTCATCTAATTTCTTAAAATATCTAACTGCTCCTGAGTATTCTGAATGTCTTTAAACAGTGTTGTCCATGAACTCTTTGCTTCTCAAAACAGGGCTAGTCCACAAATCAGGTGTTCTAGACAGAAGTAACTCCTGGAAAACCAGATGTATATTATTTTTTTTTAAAGATTTATTTATTTATTTATTTATTTATTCATACAGAACTAGGGTGTAGGCCAGGTGTGGAGAGGTGAGTGGCTTCACCAGAGATGACAAGAGTAAGGGGCAGAACAGGCAGATGGACGAAGTACATAGCTGAGGGGAGCAGAGGGCAAGACAGGAGAGGTCTGCCACACAATGTGGGTCACCTCTGGGCAAGGGATGGAACTTGCACTGAAGCAGCTGCAGCCAGCCTAGCGGTGCTGCGCTTTAAACCTCTTGCGCCACCAGGGAGGGCTCCATGTATATTCTTTTTTTTGAAGATTTATTTACTTTACATACAGAACTGGAGTTCAGAAGTGGTGAGAGGATTCACCAGAGACAGAGTGGGGAGCAGAACAGGCAGCTCTACAAAGTACACTGCTGAGGGGAGCAGCAGGCGGGTCAGGAGAGATCTGCCACGCCAGGTGGGTGACCTCCTGGGCAGGGATTGAACTCGTGCTGAAGTAGCTTTAGCTTCACACTGCTGTGCTTTAACCTGCTGTGCCACCAGGGAGGCCCCCCCCAGCCATATATATTCTTAAGTGTATGATAAGGTTTACCAGACTTAAATCACCTGTTGTCACATTTTAAACACCTATAAATCAAAGTGACAAGTCAGAAAAGTGGTCCAATCTGAGAAGGAGTTATTGACTAGGAAACCTGAGAGAAACTTGTGGCATGTTGAAAATGTTCTCTTGAAGTGGGTGGTGTTGATATGCTGTATACACATGTACAATCTTAGTTGTATACTTTAGTGTACTTTGCACCACCTCCCTGGTGGCACAGCCAGTTAAAGCACAGCACTGTGCAAAAGGACGCTGCCTATTCAGTGTGAGTTCAATCTCCACCCCAGAGGTGATCCAACTCATGCTGCAAACATGTGCTGCAGCAAGAGTTCAATCCTGGTCCCTGGCCAGGGAGTTGACCCACATGGTGCAACATACTCTCCTGTCTCACTCACTACTCCCGTCACCAATATATTTTCAGTCAATTTGCCCGTTCTGCTCCCCACTCTGTTGCTGGTGAATTTTCTCACTCCTCCACCCCACCCACCACCACGCCTCTGGCCTATACATAGCTCTTCTATGAATAAATAAATCTTTGAAAAAAATGTTGGAAGTAGGGCCTCCCAAAATGTTACCACAGGGTAACGTAGGGGTTATGTTTCAATGCTATCACCATGATGTCCTAGCCTGGGAGATAACCTATATGGCCCAGTAGATCTCTCCCTTCTCCTCTCAACTGTGTATTGCAGCAGATCTGCCTGTTCTGCTCCCCACTCTCTCACAACCCCTTCTCCCTGCCCCTACCAAACCTCTGGCTTGCACCCCAGTTCTTCTATGCAAAATAGATTTTTTAAAAGTTGTAGTATTTGATTTGTAATATAAAGTCCACAGGTGGGTAATAAAACTGCACCGGAAATACAGTCCAAAATATGGGTACAAATAAAACTAGGGAAATCTGAAGATAGATGAATTGTGTCAATGTGGCTATCTGGTCCTGAATCACACTCTAGTTTTGCAAAATGTTACCACAAGAGAAACAAAGAATCTAGTCTTATCAGCAGCACAGCTGTATGAGACTCCCTAATTATCTCAAAACAAAAGTTTAATTAAAAAAAAACACACAAGGGGCTCTCCCTGGTGGCGCAATGGGTTAAAGCATGGCATTATGAAGCTCCCCGCGAAGCTACTGCAGCATTAGTTCGATCCCTTGTCCCGGAGATGACCCACATGGCGTGGCAGACCTCTCCTGACCCGCTGCTGCGCCCCTCAGCAGTATACTTTGTCAATCTGCCTACTCTGTTCCCTACTCTGTCTCTGGTGAATCCTCTCACCTACCACACCTCTGGCCTGTTGCCCAGTTCTGTATGCATAAAAAAATAAATCTTTAAAAAAGAAACACACACACACACACACACACACACACAAACCTTCTTGACCTTATTTTTATGTTTAATTTCTACTTCCTTTAAAATTAGCACATCTGATTCATTCACTATCATAGAAGTCACTGAATAATGGAGCTAAATTCATTTCTGTGTGTGTGTGATTCTTTTTAATTATATAATTCATTTATACAGAGAAATCATTTGGATTGTCCTATTTACAGTTTTTGTTTGTTTTCATTTTCACTGGCCTAATATATTTAATAAAATAGTCAACATTTACTTGAATCAATCAACATTGTAAATCTGCCATGACAGAAATTTTAAGACTAGGATCAACATTTTAACAGAAACATTTTACAGTAAAAGATTAATCAGTCTTTTTTCCCCCATCATATGAATAAACTGATCAAATAATGCCATATTTCCAAAACATATCAGTTTCTCTTCAAACCCATTATTTGCAGGTTTTATAAACCAAGGCAACTAAAATTCACTTCCCCTCAAGCCTTCTATAACTTACTACATAACCTCAAGTTCAGAATGAAGCTAAACTCATTTCTAACTTGAAAGGGTGTTCTCTATTTATTAGGCTCCTAATAACTGATAAGCAAGTAAAACAGTCTTTACAAATGGAAGAATTTTTTTTAACATGTCTTCACTAAATTCTTCACCTTCACCTTTCTTGGTCACCAGCTCTGATAAATATTTCTTGGAAATAACAGAAGGTTCAGAATCATAAATATAAACTTTGGTTTAGCTAAGAGGTGGTTTATTTTTATCTTTATTTAGTTCTCATTCTCTTCCTAACAATACCTAGCATTCCCCTGGCACCACACTGGGCTACTTTTTCTGGGAATAGCTCACCAAGATTCCTAGTCTCCTTTAGGGACTACAATTGTTAGCTAAAAGTTACTCACTCTAAAGAAATCATTTGAACTTTGTCTCTTTTCAAATACAGCACTTGCCCACACTTAAGTTTCTCTATTTTTCATGCCTTCCACAAAGTCAAGATACTCCTAAAATATAATCAAAACAATTTGGGAACCTAACTACTTGGCTTTTTCTTTTTTTTTTTAAGGATGTATTTATTTATGCATACAAGAACTGGGGTACAGGCCAGAGTCGCAGGGTATGAGAGGATTCACCAGAGACAGAGTGGGGAATAGAACAAACACTCTTACTGAAACAACAAAGCTGAGGAGCAGCAGGCAAGACAGAGATCTGCTGTACGACCTCCTTGGCTGGGGACTGAACTCATGCTATAGTGACTACAAATAGCTTCATAGTGCTGCACTTTGTCCCCTGTGCCATCAGGGAGACCCCCATACTTGGTTTTCATAAGAAAACCAGAAAGTCACTTATGAAAAATGTCTAATTAAATGCCACTGCTTAAACTCACACCAAGAAAAACTTATCATAATAAGCAAGATGGTTTCTGAAGGTAATGTCACAAGGAACAACACAGTGTAACTAAAAGAACAAAAGAAAACACGAGGGAAAAATCAACTCTACTACTCTTTAATCTTCCCTAGATGTGTAATAATCTCAGGCAAGTCACTGTACTTACGTGAAATGCTAACATAATTAACATATAATATACATGGTAATACGCAGTAGAAAGTAGAGCAGCATTCTGACAGCAAATTCATTAATATTCCTATAGCAAAATGAATAATTACCTGAAATAGAACCGAAAAAAACTATAATAAGGTCTTATCAGTTGAAGTCAGGTCTATTGCCTACCTTACAAAAATAATTTGCTTTTAAAAGCTTTGGGTGAGTCTTCTTATAACTGCAGAGAATGGACTGTGGGCATATAGAAGTTTTCACTGACATAAAGACAATTTACTAATGCAAACCAAACATTTTCTCCCACTCCATGATTAAAGTTCTTAAACAGTCTTTGGCCTAACAAAAGTCTTTAAACAATGTCCACTGGTTAACAACTCTGTTGACACACAATGATTGGTCCTGTGACTACTTCTTATGTAAATTAATCCATCTCTCACCTCTCCTTGGCCTAAGTTATATAACTGGTACCAAGTCATCTTAATCTTTAACATACATTCTAACATTTTTAAAAAGATTTATTTATTTATTTATGCATACAGAACTGGGGTAGAGGTCACAGGTACAGGGGTGGTGAGAGGATTCACCAGAGAGAGTGGGGAGCAGATCTACCAAGTACACTGTTGAAGGGAGCAGCAGACAAGACAGGAAAGGTCTGCTGTGCCATGTGGATCACCTCCAGGGCCAGGGATGGAGTTCACTGAAGCGGCTGCAGTTAAGCTTGCAGTGCTGCACCAGAGAAGGCCACATTCTAACATTTTACCAATATGGTTTTTAGTCCCTCCACCCCACCCCCTTTATGAACAGAATCATACTTGAAATCTACAGGCCCTCAGTGTAATAACCATGCCACTTACAACCTGTAGAGAGATACTTTCATTAACAGTATTCTCTCTAGGGCCCTCCCTAGTGACTCAGCCGGTTAAAGCACAGCACTAAGAAGCTTAAGCCACTTCAGCATGAGTTTGATCCCCGCCTGCCCTGGAAGTGATCCACATGGTGCGGCAGACTTCTCCTGGCCCACCTTCTGCTCCCCTCAGCAGTGTTCTTCATTGGTCGGCCTGTTCTGCTCCCCACTGTCTCTGGTGAATCCTCTCACCACCCCCTGCACATCTGGCCTGTACCCCAGTTCTGTAATGTATAAATATATAAATCTTTAAAAATTAAAGAGTATACTTTCTAAGCCAGAATGAAAAAGAAAAATACTGGATGGTTTCATTCATAGCAGGAGTGTTGGGGGGGGGGGGAAGCAAATGTAATAAAGTAAAAATGAAAACAATGAACAACTATAAACCAGAGACATGTTATAGGGTGGAGTGTAGGAAATAGGATCAAAACTGGGTGGGAACAGTGCATGGGTCTATGATGGTGGCACATGGGTGAACTGATGGTGGGAAGCCCAAGGGTATTACAACTGAGATGAGAAAATGCACAAAATAAAGAATGATGCAAAAAAGAGTAACCTCTCACACACATACACACCCGCCCCCACCACACAGACACATAACTCTGGCCTGTACCAGAGGTATGCATAAATAAATAAATCATTAAAAGAAAAAAAATAGTTAATCTAAATATTTGGTAGTGGGTATAATGTGATATAAGGAGTTGTAGCTAAGGTGAAAATTTGTACCTCTGAAGTTTATACAGGAAAGGAGGGAGATAATGAAGATTTCTAGAATAATACAAGTAAAGACTATATTTCTCCAGACTTCTCATGCTTTAAAAGATTAATTCATTTTTTAAGGATTTATTTATTTATGTATATGAAAGCTGGGGTACAAGCTAGAGGTATTGGGGCAGTGAGAGGATTCACCACAGAGTGGGAGCATAGTTTTAGAAGCTAAACAGGAGAAATCAACTTATCAAAATCACCTTTCTTTTTCCTTTCACCTAATTTCTAAGTGACACTCAACTATCATTATTTGGTGGGTTTCTCTGACCTTGATTGAAAATCCTTCTAATTTTTATTATAATATAGTTTTCTCCTCTCTAGCTTCTACTAAAACTATGCCAACTGTGTTTATTCTTTTGATTCTTGTTTTCTTTTAATGTGAACTTCTAATGTGATGGATTTTTAAATCTTTAAAACTTACAGTGGGTAATTTACTTTTTAGATTCGTTTTCACCTTTCCCACTATACATAATTTGATCACAGCTTGACATCTTAAAACTGAATCCCCATATTTTTGTTGTTCTCCCTGAACAATGCTCAGTTTAACCTCAAAACCAGGCTATTTCTTTGCTCTTTAAGTTCTAAAGAGTTCTAAAACTGCCAACTATTAAGTAGGTTTGTCTTACTCAAAGAAAAAAAAAACCATGTACAAAATGATGCAAAAAAAACCCCACACATTTTCACATTTACTCTCAATGAATTATTTTACTAACCTATATATAAACCCTACATTATTATCATAATCTAACCTAACTTCTCTATTCCCTCAATCTTTTTAAATATTTTCAACTAAATCATCATATTTTGTTTAGAACTATGATATTTTTAATTAAGCATGAATTTTAACCCTTGTAAATTGTAATTTCTTGCTGCCTCTATCATTCCTATTAAGTGTATAGTATAGCTGCAGTATTCAATTATCCTCCTTCAATCAAGTATGAGATGTGAACTAAATCATACCATTATTATGAAAAAAATTATATAAAGGAGCCAGAAATAGTATTCATATTTATGTCAGTAATGCTTTTGAAGCATTGGGGGGTGGGCGGGTCGGTGAGAGGATTCTCCATTGACAGATTGGAGCAGAACAGGCAGATCAACTGAAATACACTGCTGAGGGGAGCAGCAGGCGAGATTTTGTGCTTCAAAATCACATACTCAGGTAAAACATATATATTTGTTGTTAGAAGAAAATGCCACTTCGGGCCCTCCCTGGTGGTGCAGCGGGTTAAAGCACAGCACTAAGAAGCTAAAGCCACTTCAGCATGCGTTTGATTCCTGTCCACCCTGGAGGAGATCCACATGGTGTGGCAGACCTCTCCTGACCCGCCTGCTGCTCCCCTCAGCAGTGTACTTCATCTATCTGCCTGTTCTGCTCCCAACTCTGTCTCTGGTGAATCCTCTCACCACCCCTGT
>NW_004567124.1:7552558-7564620 GCF_000260355.1 Condylura cristata
TGGTGATGGGAAACCCGTGGGGATTACAATTGAGATGAAAAAAAAATGTGCAAAATGATGTAAAAATAAACTTTAAAAAAAAAAAAAAAGAAAATGCCACTCCACCACTGTAGCACCTGCCCAATGTGAACATCTTGAAAGTGAATTTCTTTCTTAATGAAAGGTTCCATAAGAAAACAAACTTAGGGGTCTCCCTTGGCAGTATAAGGGTTTGTTAAAACCCAACACCATGAAGCTATCAGCAGTCACTGCAGCATGAGTTCAATCCCCAGCCAGGGAGGTGACCCACATGGTGCAGACCGCTCCTGTCTTACCTGCTGTCTCCCCTCCCCAACACACAACCTATCAGCAGTGTATTTCAATCTGTCTATTCTGCTCCCCACTGTCTCTGGTGAATCATCTCACCTTCCCCCCCCGCCCCCCGGCTTCTGGCCTACACCCCAGCTCTTGTATGCGTAAATAAGTAAGTATATTTTTTAAAGATTTTATCTATTTATGCATACAGAAATGGGGGTACAGGCCAGAGGTGCAGAGGCACCAAGAGGATTCATCAGAGACCGAGTGGGGAGCAGAACAAGCAGACTGACAAAGTACAGTTCTGAGGGGAGCAGCGGAGGAGACAGGAGAGATCTAGCTGTGCCATGTGGATCACCTCCTGGCAGGGATGGAACTTGCACTGAAGCAGCCAAGGCTCAGCTTCACTTAGCAGTACAGCACTCTAATTTGCTGCGCCATCAGGGAGGGCCTAAAATAAATCTTTAAAGAAAAAAAGGGGACCCTCTCCGGTTGCCACAGTGAGATGGAGTGCAGTGTGAGTTCAATCGCCCGCCCTGGAGGTGATCCACATGGCCTGGCAGACCTCTCCTGACCCACTTGCTGCTCCCTTCAATCTGTCTCTTATCCTCCCCTGGTGGATTCTTGCATGGCCCCCCCCCCCCCCGTACCTCTGGTCTCTATCACAGTTCTATATGCATAAATAAATAAAATCTTTTTTTAAAAAAGAAAAAAAGGGAAGAACATCTCAACCTACTAAATAAGACATCCTCAGGCTACTAAACTAGGTACTAAGACTTTCAGTATATAGCTATATAAGCTGAGAGGAAGTAAAAAACCGTAAATCTGAAAATTCTACTTCTTAAGCTGGTAACAGGAGGCACACTCTTTGAAAGCTTATCCTTAAAAAGCTACCCCAAGGCCTACCCTGGTGGTGCAGTGGGTTAAAGCACAGCACTAAGAAGCTAAAGACACTTCAGCATGAGTTCGATCCTGCTCCAGTGGTGATCCACAGCGCAGCAGACCTCTCCTGACCTGCATGCAGGTCCCCTTGGCATTGTACTTCCTTGATCTGCCTGTTCTGCTCCCCACTCTGTCTCTAGTGAATCCTCTCACCGCCCCTGCACCTCTGGCTGTACCCCAGTTCTGTAGGCATAAATAAATAAATCTTTAAAAAAAGAAAAAAGGCCCTCCCTGGTGGCGCAGCACAAAGAAGCTTAAGCCACTTCCGCATGAGTTTGATCCCCATGAGTTTGATCCCCGCCTGCCCCGAGGAGATCCACATGGCGAGGCAGGCCTCTCTTGACCCCCCTGCTGCTCCCATCAGCAGTGGGCTTCGTCCATCTGCATGTTCTGCTCTCCACTCTGTCCTGGTGAATCCTCTCACCCTCCGCATCTCTGGCCTGTACCCCAGTTCTGTACAAATAAATCTTTAAAAAAAAAAAAGCTACCCAAAGTTGCTGAGGCCTCAACTAGAATGATGATCATAATAATGGGCTTTTTAGTAAAAAACTCTTGAGACCTTACCCATTATAGTCACTCCACACAGCCAAAAGCCAGCTCAGAAGAAGGGTAAATCCCAACCCTCAGGAAAACAGCTACAGGACGGACTCCAGTTCTACCCCTGGTGTCTTCCAGACATGACTGAGTACAATTTTCACCATGATTAACTTCCAGGAATGCCACCAGAGAAACAGCCAGGAAAAAAGAACATGAGTAGCTATTTCCCACTCAATGTCAGCTGGACTCTTTGAAACTATTGCAGACACTGCCTCTTTCTCTCTGCTGGGCAGAATAATATTCAGCAAATTCGGGGGAGTGCTGGAGTCCCTAACAATCCAGTAATACAGTCGTACCATATTTTGCATAGATGCTTACTTTGATCATCTTACTTGAAGCTTCAACTTCCCACTAATCCCCTTCTTCCACTGCTATATTTTCCCTTCACAGCATTTATCTATACTTATGATTATTTCTATCTCCGTTAGTTAAGAGATCCATGAAGTTGGCAGGGGTGGGGAAGGAATTGGTCTGTTTTAATCGCTGATAGATTTAAGCAGTAAAAATAATACTTTATATACAGTAGAAATCCAATAAATATTTATGAAAGGAAAAGAAATTAAGAAAAACTAAAAAGATATGCCAAAAATTGATAATACCCAAAGTGTCCAGCAAGGCCTATAGTCTTCTAACAGAACCTGTCTGGTCTCCAACTGACCTACATTACTTCCACCCACTCTTTATGACCCTTCCTTCTCCCCCAAGTCTTCCATCAACTAGGAAATACTGAAGCACAGCTTTGCTCCAGGCTGTAAAGTAATGTAAGTAAATGAATGCTTGTCCTTGAGTATGAAGGTTTTTACTGTCTGTCTGTTCCAAGCTTATTCAGTTTGTGATAAAATGCATAAAATGGAAGTTACCTTAGCATAAAAGGAGAACTGAAGAAGAAAAAAAATCACAAGAAGTTTTACCTTCAAAAATCAAAATTCTCCCTGGTGGCCTAGGGGTTAAGCCTCAGTGCTAGCACTGCCAATGACTGAGATCGATCCCAGGCCAGGAAGCTAGCCCACATATGGCACAGAGACATCTTCTGTCTCGCCACTTCTCCCTTTAGCAGTGTATTTCGACAGAGCTCCCTGTTCTGCTCCCCACTCTGGCTCTACTGGTGCAACAGGTTAAGGCACAGCACTGTGAAGCTAGCCACAACCACTTAAGTTGGAGTTCGATCCCCAATGTAGCCTGGAGATGACCCACATGGCACAGCAGACTTCTCCTGTCTGGGCCCCTGCTCCCCTCAGCAGTGTACTTTGTCAGTCTGCCTATTCTGCTCCCCACTCTGTCTCTGGTGAATCATCTCACCTCACCTCTGGCCTGTACCACAGTTCTATATGCATAAATAAATAAATAAATCTTAAAACACACACACACACGCACAATGGCGCCCTTCTAAACAAAATCAAATTCCAGTCCAATTCAACAAACATTAACTAAGGGTAAGTTATATACAAAGCAAAAGGTTAAAAGCAATGGATAGTAGGGTACACATATATATATGTATACAAAAAATATATACACAATTATGATAAATGTCAGAAAAATATACATATACACAAACAATGTTGTGACTCAGATCCCAGCAAAGGGTTGGAGAGCTATAGGAGTATCTCAGTTCTAGAGATAGGAGTGAGAAGAGGAAAATAAAGAAGAGCTTCAGAAAGTGGAAATTTTTGCTAGGTTAAAAGAAGGGTTGGATTTGGAGTTGAATGTCTTGGGTCAGGAAGAGAAGGATATTCCAACAAAAAAGAAAAAAATGCTGAGACTGAAAAAGGCAGAATAAATTGAAGCAACAGTTGTAAAAAGGGCAAGACATAAATGAAATTAAGATTGGTCAAGATAAAGAATATCTTTAAGTTCTAGCCTATGTTGCAGTAAAGAGCAATGAAAGGTTCTTCAGCAAAGAGATATGAGGGGCCTCCCTGGTAGCATTAAGGGCTAAAGCGCAGCACTACAGAGCTGTCAGCAGCCACCACAGAAGCAAGGGTTCAATCCCCATAAAGGAGCTAACCTACAAGACACGGCAGACCGCACCTGTTTCACACACTGCTCCCCTCAGCAATGTACTTTATCAATCTGCCTGTTCTGCTCCCCACTCTGTCTCTGATGAATCCTCTCACACACACCCCCAACATTTCTGGCCTGTACCACAGTTCTTGTATGCTGATGGCACAGGAGTTAAGTCTCAGTGCTTTTTTATCACCAGCCACTGCAGCATGAGTTCAATCCCCCTCCAAGGAACTAATCCACATGGTACAATAGACCTCTCCATCTCATCTACTGATCCCCTCAGTAGTGTATTTCAGTAGAACCACCTGTTCTGTCCCCACTCTGTCTCTGGTGAATCCTCTCATTCCTCACAACTCTGGCCTACATCCCAGTTCTTATATGCATAAATAAACAAAAATCTTAAAAAAAAAAAAGAGACGATCAGACTACATTATAAAGTCTATACTAGATTTTATGTTTTTATTACATACTTTTCTAGAATAAAATTATTTCCTTTCAGAGTACTTCAATTCATAATCATACATTTATTACATACTAGTGTCCTTCCCCACTAGATTATACGACCAAAAGGAGAAGAATGTCAATAAACATCAATGAAACAAAAAAATAAAATTGTAACATTGCAGTAGTCCAGTATGGAATATAGAAAGAGGCATTAACCATCAGGATATTGCAATAACAGATGAAGTCTTGAATCAGATCAAAAATGTGAAGCTACAATCGTAAGATATACAGAGTAGTTCATAGTTACTGAATGATCAGATGACATGTTCAGGAAGAAAAAAGAAACATGAGTCTAAAGTTTTGAACCACAGCAACTGTATTTACAAAAGATTAGGCAGCTTTCAGAAATGGACAGGAGTTACAGTGGAACACAGATGCCAAGTTCAAAGTTCTCCCCTCTCCACATACCCTATAAATTTCCTAATTCTAATTTCCCTTCCTATTGTTTCATTTCTAATACCATTCTTTTAAGACTACTATAGAAGCATCAGTTCCAAAATATACTGTTGAATTTTACACCAAGCTTCAGAATTTATAACTGAAGTTTACAAAATATATTTTTGAACATCCACTTCTCACATGAATGAGAAAGTTGGTCCCAACCAAATTCAAAGTGCTCAAAAGAATGTTACAAGCAGCATACCAAAAGCCTACAGGCTACTCTTAATACCTAAAAAAGAGGAGACAACACTGCTTTCTTCTACAAATCCTGAACAACAGCCCAACAAACTACAAGTACCAGCATGCATGTGTTAACAGCATGCAATGTGGCGTAACTGTCAAGATCTGTATTCCATCCATGGTGTGGCTGCTTCCCAAGCATGGCACCTCCTCAAGTGTGGCACCTCCTCTGGACAATATCCAAGTCAATGCCCTATGCTTCAGTTCACATCCTCTCTCTCTCTCTCTCTCTCTCACACACACACACACACAATTATGTACAAAAAAATTGTACATATAAAAGAATTTGTACAATAAATTTTTCTAAAATCTCATATTCAAGTGGAGTACTTCCAAAATAACCTTTATACTACCTGAGAATAAATAAAGTGCTACAGATGGTCAGGAATAAAGCAAAACATGCCCAGGACTTTGAGTCCAAAAAAAACAATAGTTCTGCTCACCAAATTTTATATTAGATTTGGGTGTTTAAGTACAAATTTCAAAACAGTGAATGCTGTTTCTAATGTTTAAAGGTATTTGAAACATGAGGCTTTGCTATATTAACAAAAAGAAGACTAAATGATCATCATCTTCGTAACATTCAAATAGCCGCTAATGGAAGTCCCAAGTGAAAAATAACAGGGAAATGTTGATAAAAATCCTAACTTGGGCCCTCCCTGGTGGCGCAGCGGGTTAAAGCACTCCACTAAGAAGCTAAAGCCACTTCCACTTGAGTTCGATTCCCGCCTGCCCCGGAGGAGATCCACATGGTGTGGCAGACCTCTCCTGACCTACCCGCTGCTCCACTCAGCAGTGTACTTCGTTGATCTGCCTGTTCTGCTCCCCAATCTGTCTCTGGTGAATCCTCTCACCCTCCGCATCTCTGGCCTTTATCCCAGTTCTATATGAATAAATAAATAAATCTTTAAAAAAAATCCTAACTTGGGGGATTCACAATTTGTTTTTACAAATTTACAATTTTATTCCCACAAATTGCTTGAAAGCAAAGCTTTTGTAATTTAGTATCAATTTCAAAGCTTTGACAGTCACCCACCGATTTTCGATTTTAATTTTGTCCTTTTATTAGAGAGTATTTCAGATATTCCCCCGTTAAGTCATAATTCACCAAATAAAAATTTTATTTCCCAAACAAAACACAGTAGGCAACTCACATTTAATACCAAGGAGCTACTTCACAGCAGGGTTTTCAGTGACTGTCCCAAAACCGAAAACTGCTCACCCTACTTCCAGCCCCAGTTGATTCAAAGATTTGACATGTAAGTGATTTAAAAATTTTAGATCCCTAACTAACTGCACAAAATTATTTCTTATTAATATTTGGCAAATCCTTCCAGGTGTGACTGCCTTCGTATAAATTTTCCTTTCAGAAGCTTTCTAATTCCATTCCTATGGCTTGAGCAGACTTAAAAAGAAACATTGACAAGCTGATGAACCTGCAGAGTGAAAAGTACAAGATACTCCAAAAGAAAATGGTCTAGTAAAAAAAGCACAGCATAAGCTTACAAACACATCAAAGAAGAGTGAGAGTCAAGCCCCAGGGAACTACGGCTGTACTCATTACCCCTACTGAATACTGTCTATACTTTTCACACAGTAAAAACAAAACAAAACAAAACAAAAAACCCTCACTTTTGTCAACCATTTTTGTCCTGTTTTTCCATCACATTCTTGATGTCATAAAGTGCCACAGCAAAATGGAACCTCTGAGATGAGCTTGTCTAATGTACTCATTTTATAGATAAGTGAAAACAGGAATAGCCAGCACAAAGTCTCACAGCCAGTGAGTGATCAGAACCCCTATTTTATGACTCCCAATTCTATGCTTTTTTCCCTCTACACCCTGAAAAGCCACATTAGCAAGGAAAATATACAACACTACAAATTCAGACAATAACTTAAGTATAACTAAACCACACAAAAATACAATTCATCCACATAAAGAGAACAAAGGGTTAGAACAGGAAGTACCCAAATCAAACTGAAAGAAACAGTATTTGTTCATACAACATACAGGTTTCTTAAAGGCACAACTTTGCACATATTTCCCAAGCCATTTTATTAATTACCACTTGCTCAGACACATGTATAGGATACATGAACCTCCTTAAAAGGATGCCACAATGACCCTTGCGGCAAATGTTGAAAATGGTTGCTTCTGACAAGTAAACTGATGGTATAAAAAGCTGTGTTACCAACCAAGAAGAAAGGCATGAAGCTGAAGGAGAAGACGTTATTACTAGGAAAAAAGTAATGAAGTAAGAATAAAAATCCAAGAGAGAAAGTTGGCCAGTCTCTAGTGACCACAGAGCATAATAAGAAAGCAGTTTCAGAGCTTGCCTGGCATCAGAAAGCTCTCACCTGCAAAAGAAAAGAAAAAGTGCTCAGAGAGACAAGACAAAGGTCTTAGGTTTGCCCCTGAGTGATGGACTAGATATGACCTAATGGTATTTGCCATCCCTCATTTCTAGGACTGTGATCCAAGAACAAACAGCAAAAGAACCATGAAAAATCAGCTCTGTTGGATCTGGAGTTCTGCCTTGACAAGATATAAAGCTCATTCATAGATCTGACTGTGCTCATGAGACTGCAGTTCAACTCCTGCTGCTAGAGCAAGGGGAGGGGGAAGGAAGATAGAAAGGGGTGAATGAGGAGGTGGAAGATCTGGGTTGTGACTATAATAGCTACAGTAATTAGAGTGTTTCCAAGCTGCTAGAGAAGTCTTCAGAGCAGAGAAGCAGGATGAGAGATGGGGGAGGGGAAAAGCAAGAGGAAGCAAACTACTGAGAAAGCTAAGTATATGGTAGTTTGTGAACAGTTAAACTGTGATGGCTTCATACGGGGAAAGAAGTAAATATTCTTTCCTAGAAGTATTATACAAAACTTGCTATCACTGGGTTTCTACTTAAACCTATAAACTAGGTTTAAGCAGACCATTGAAAATTCCCTATCTATACAGTGGTCTGCAGGCTCTGATTCAGAACCTCAGTGTCCTCTCTCATTCTGATAAGTTGGTGCCTTCACTCTACCTGGATTCAGGTGAAAAGGGGTTTCTGAACTTTAAAATAGTTGTTTATTTCCTTTCAATCAACTGTTAATAAATACCCTATGAATTCAATTAGATTGTGATTGTGTGTGCAAGGTTCACATGCAGCACACAGTCAGCTGGCTGAATACACAAAATAAGTAACTCGAGGGCTCTAAAAATGTCAGAAAATAAACACTATGTGACTTGCTTACACTCAGTGGCACTGTCTACTGGCCTGAACATGTGAAAGCAAAGTAAAATAATGAGAAGATGATAATGTATAAGAAAAACCTAGAAATTTCGTAATAGACATTCCTTCTCCAAGTTGTAGGAAATTCTATACTTACTTTTAATATAAACATTTAGTTGTGCGATATATCTCCTTAACATGATTTGGCTCTCTGGTAGTGCTCTGACTCTAACAAGTGTTAATCTGAATGCCAGGAAAAAAGCTATAAAGGTGCTGGGAGAAATTAACAATAGAATAAGACAAACAACTAAAGAGATACAAACTTCATGTGAAGAATTAAAATTAAAATATGCAAATGTTGAGGTAGGCATGCCAGGTAGACTTAAACACAAAAAGTCAATTGCATCCTCTGCATAAAACCTGCTGGGTATCCTCCAAATGGGTTGAATCTTTTTCACCACACCAAAGAATTTTCTCCTTCCCATTTCCCCCTAATAAACAAGTACTAGAAACACTGAATTACCACTATTTCCTACCCACTCATTGGGCATACAGCCAGAAATCACAGAAATACAATGAGGCCATCTAGGACCATGTCTAAGGCATACTACTTAAAAGAAACAAATAATTTCTTTTCTCCATTCTATAATGGTCTCACTAACAAACCAGCATCAGGCATTAAGAAATGTGAAACAAAGAGCAATTTCACACATATGAACTAAACCTAAACGACGGAAGACCAAGTATTTTCTTGTCACTGTGGCATGTGATTCTTTAACCACCTGCTCAATAATCCCTCTTCAGCTGCACAGCTGCTGCCAATTCCACATGCCCAGCTAGGCAGGTGCTTTGGTGAATTACCTGTTCCCTAGTGAAAAGAGTCCTTCACTGACACTCAGAGCCCAGAACCTGCCAATCAGCAACACCTATCTTCATTTTGTTTGTCATGTCAACTGTTATAAGTGGAATCATAAAGGCATATTTAACACACTATATGATTTTGTGTGTTGTTGGTTTTTCTTTTTAAGGAAAAAAAATTTTTTTAAATCAACTATTAGTGAGAATTCAGCTGCTGAAAAAGAAAACTGCCACACCTCATAAGGCTGCCCTATCTCAGGGTGGCCCCATCTGCCTGGCAAGTATTCTCATCTATGATGGAGCATTCACAAGGGAAATAACAATCGCTTAGCTACCTTTGGAGCAGTAGAAGGTGCTATGGTACTTGGCAGTAATGCAAGTGAACAAAATGAGAACTTTTGGAGATCACACACATCATTCTTGTACCTTAGTCTCCCAATAGCTGAGCCCAGGCAATAGTGTTCTGAGTCACATAAGGAGTGGCACTTCCACTTGACAGAGCAATCAGTAAACTCCTCAACAAATTATCCTGTTCTAGTCATTTAGTTGCTATATGCTAATTGCAACATAATTACTACCAGGAGCCAAAATTATGCTTCCATATACTCACAGAAAATAAGCACTAATCTGTCCAGCTATCTAGATCTCTCACAAGAAAACATTTTCTACCAAAAAGCTGAGGGTGGAGGTGAGGGTGGAATCCAAAGTGCTCTCTGAAAGGTGTTCACAATCAGAAGACTCCTAAGACTCAATGTGGCAAGGGCCCAACTGTAAAACCACTTCACTGTCACCTGACAGCATTCAGAAATGCTTTGGAGTCAGTTTAGAAGGGTTCACTCAAGAGAAAATGGCAATAGTCTGAAGACAGACAACACCTCTAGTAAGGCCTTAAGACTGTTCTGTCACCAGAAAACATAAAAGTCAAAACAACCTACTCCCTTCCTAACAAAGTCCAATATCTAAATTACAACCCATCATTTTAGCAAACTCGAAACAGAGAAGAGGCTGGCAACCTACTCACACTCAACACCTTTACCACAACCAATGGCTACAGTTCCTATTCACAATACTTTATAAGATATGGGTGGCTATGGGAACAGTGTATTGCAACAATTGCTCTTTCACAATGAATTTGATTTTAATCTCTTTTGAAAGTTTTCTTTAATGTCCTAAATGGAAACCCCATTTCTTGCCTCAACTAATTTTGATCCAACCAACAATGCCCAGTATTATCTGGACACTTCTATCTGAAACACACACACACACACACACAGAGTTCCTTTCTAGCTTATTCTCATCCCTGTCTCATTAATAATCCCCAAGCCCTCAAATGATTTCTTAAATGTTCACCTCTTTGGCAAATTGCTCCCTTATACAGAGGCAGATGTGTACTTTCTGCACAATAAGCAAGGTATCTCCTTTCACCAGAAGTAAAGATTAAAAGGAAAGTTGTTTTTTTGCTTTTCCATAGTCCATGTACAGATAGGCATATTCCGTGGCTTTCCTTCCGGTTGTGCAATTAATACTGACCAGGAAGTGACCATTAAGGTCTAGGACCTTAATTCCCTGTGATAACCCTGCACAGGTTTTCAGCAGTAACCCTAAACAAAAATCACTGTATGAGTGCCCCATCTCTATGAAATAATTAAATATGATGGTTCAAACAAGAGCAGAAACCTCCCCTTGGAGTCTTCCTTCCTTCAAGTCTGACACAAACATCAGGGCTGAGCTCAGACACTATTCCTCCACAACTTAGCACAGGCTAGCAAAAGAAGCAGGCACAACATGGCTGGCATCCCCTATTCTTCTGAAAAATGTGTGCCAATGAGCTCTGCATTGTTCCTCACTCAAAAAGAAGAGCCTTTCTGTCTGGCCTCCTCCAATGGCAATCCACAGTCTGGAAAAGGAAGAAAATGGCACTGAGGAGCCTGGGAGATGGAGCATATCCAAAGCTCTCAGACAAGACTTGAACCTATGACCTTCACTGTGTACACAATAGGCGGGTGAGAGGGACCGGTTTTATCTCTGCAGCAGCAGTTCTCAGCCCTGGGGTAGCACTCCCGATAAAATGACATGACTATTGTGTGTGGCAGCAGAACAGTCATCTCCTCACAACAGCCTAAACCAGCACTCCCTCCCCCAAGACAAAGCAGCAGGGGTGAAATTAACTCAAGGCTACAGAGCAAAGCCTAACACAGAAAAGAGAGGCCTGTAGGGGATTGGGGACTCTCCTCAACCCCTGGGGCTCTGGACACATGGCTGGGAACAGACAGGCTTTCTCCCCCATCTTTCCTGCTCTCGTTTAGGTAGGGAGCTGTTTCTCAGAGAATGTAATCATCTGTGATTTGTTCTGAAATATTCCCCCTGAAGGGCTCTGCTCTCTCCACCCTGTGTGAGCCTAATTCCTAGAAGCTGAAATGACTGTTTGCTGCTGCCTGTTTCACAAACACACATTAATTGGTCAGATGTGTCTCCTCCTCCTCAACCCCAGAGGGAGGAAGGAGAATCTGAGCAAAGCACAGAGATGATCCAACCGTAATTACACATAAAGGGAAAAGAGGGCAGCGTGGGTTTTCCAAACAGGACAGGGTCACCAACCCTCCCGGGGTACAAGGTTAGCAGTTAAGGGCCAGGCTTCGGGATCCCTCCATCTTGAAGAAAAGGACAGGAGTAAATGTGACCTGAAGACTGAAGGCGCACACACCCACAACCTACTTACTGCACGCTCCCAGCCACCCTGCTCCCCCCTCCCGGGCCGCGCACACGTCCTGCTCCCAACCCTTCGCTCGGAACCCCCCCTAACTCCCTAACTAGCCCCAGTCTCCCTAGGCCCCCTCAAGATACCCAGACTCGGCTCTGAAACTCTCTGGCCTGTCCCCACAACCTCGCCAGACCCTAATCCCTTCTCGGGCGCCCCTACCCTCAGCCTGAACCGGCCCGGCCACGCTTTGAACTTCACCCCGC
>NW_004567124.1:7564981-7575217 GCF_000260355.1 Condylura cristata
CGGCCGGTGCCGCTGTGTCCGGGGCCGCGGGTCCCTCAGCCGCCGCCGCCGCTGCCGCCGCGATCCGGGACAACCAGGGCTGCCCGGAAGACCCGGACACTGGACTACCGGGCCCACGGATCCGGATTCCGGGCTGGTGTCTGGGGCGGCGGAGCGTTGGGGAAACCCGGAACCTGGATGTGGGAGCTAAATCCTGGGTCTTGGAATGCGCGGTCACACGAAGCCCGGATTAGAGAGTAGCTTTGGGAATGCTGGAAAACCCGGCGAGCCGGTTAAAACAGAGATAAACTCGAAGAAACCTGGATCGGAAAGCTCGAACCTAACGCTCTCTCCTCGTGCGAAGAACTCTCGCTGGACCAGACTTCCCCGAAGAGGGGTCTCTGGGTAAGTATCGTGCCTTAAATACAGAGGACACCCATTCTGAAGGTGTCCTTCAAACGTGGAATGAGTAAAGAGCCACAAGGGGTCTGATCATGAACATCTATCTACAAAGAACAGAAGAGCAAGCAAGGCTCATGTTGGTTTCATCCATTTTACCCTTTTGGTTTAACAGTGTCGGCTCTAATTTTTTATCCTTTGTTCTCCAGTTTTTTTTGTTGTTGTTGTTGTTTTTTTTAAGAATACTTGTTTTTCTCTCCAAAGTAACCATTCTAATCATTCTATATTCCTTTTCACCTCACTATCCTCTATCACCAAATCTTCTTGCTTTATCTTTAAGTGCTATTTTGTACTTCAACCCCCAAGGGTTGTAACTTTTCTTTCCTTATTTACTATTCAACTGATTGCCCAGCACACTATCTAGTACACAGTAGGCATTCTCAGTCATGTGCACTTAAGTGAACCCTCCCACCCCACCTCTCATCTGTAAAACTTAATCTTACTCTTCATGACCTCCTCCCGGAGACAAACAAATTTATCTTCATTCTCAAAGCTTCCCACTTCGTAGCTCCTAGTATCCCGTTCCTGAGTCCTTAACCATTTCAATAAATTCTGCATTTTTTAAAAATCATTCCTTTCTTCTTTTTATAATGAGGAATCATTCAATAGTGCCATTCAAGGAGCCACCCTGCTGGCACCGGGGTTAAAGACGCAGCAACACTAAGGAGCTGCCACTTCAATCAGAGGCCTGGGAGCTAACCCTCACCTCAGAGCAGGCCTCCCCAGTCTCCAGCCCATAGATCCCCTCAGCAGTGTTATTTCAGTAGATCCACCTGTCCTGCTCCCCACTTTGTCTCTGGTGAGTCCTCTCCTCCTCACTACACCCCAGTTCTTGTATGCATAAATAATTTTTTTTTTATATAGTGACACTCAGGATAGTATGTGACTTGGAGATAGAACCAGGTCATAATCTCCCTTTAGTCCACCAGTATTTAAACTGGTCTAGGCTAATAAAGGACAGAACTGATCTCAGGTGATAGCAAACTCTCAGTTTGTAATAGGTGATGTGACTAGGTGAGAATTCAATTCTTAGCTGGTAGAGATAGAGTAGGGTTTAATGATTTAGGTTTAGGTGTGAATTGAGTTAATACTCAAGTAGTCATCTCCCAGTGAAGAGTATAACTACTACTGGAAAGGACTTGGCAGCAAAAATAGGAGACAAAAGAAAAATTCCTAGAGTGAACCCTAATTTTTGGCCTGAGAAAGTAAAACCTGGAAGAACCTTATTTTTAAGGAATCAACGTTCTGTACAGAAAAGAATCTTAAGTTTTGACTTCCTGTTCCTTTAGACCAGGTGCTGGCAAACTGGTTTCCAGGACAAATCAGATTCACCACCTGTTCTGCTATATCCTATGAGCCAAAAGTGGTTTTGACATTTTTAAGTGGCTGAAAAATAATTAAAAGAACAATATTTTATGCCATGAAATTCAAGTTTCAGTGGCTATAAATAAAGTTGTATTGGCTCATAGCCATGCCTATTCATTTATGTGTTATCTATGGATTAGTTTGTACTACAATAGCAGAACTGCGAGTGTAACACACTCACCTGGAAAGCCTAAATTACCTAGCCCTTTACAGAAATAATAGTGTTCTGACTGGTGCTCCAAATAGGTACTATCCAGTAGAACTTTTTAAAATGATGGAAATGCTCTACATTTGCACTGTCCAATTCAGAAGTCATTAGCCAATGTGGCTGAGTGCTTAAAGTGTGATCAGTATGACTGAAGAACTAGATTCTTAATTTCATTAAATTTAAATAATTACATCTGTCTAGTGGCTACCATATTAGATAATCAAATCTTCTAAATGGACATTTTTTTTAACCTCTCGTCCCAACCTCTCTCTCTTCCTTCCTGTGACACACCTCTTTGTGGATTCTCAGTTCCCTCTCACCCTCCCCTGGCCCTGTATATACCTAACTCCAAGTTAGCTCACAACATTTACTAGGTTCTCTGTGTGCTCTCCATTGTCACGATTGAAATCTGAAATCTGATCAGTTTACAAGTTTCACCCCATGAATTAATTCACATTATGTACACACACATAAAAGGACACACATTTACACAAGTTTCTTTGTGTCATAGGATGGCACTATGACTATGCCCTTTCTTCTCTGCATGAGAGTAGTAAAAAGTCTTCCACATGCTGGATCCCTTGTTGCTGCTAGAGCCGATGCTATGGATCATCTCCCTCCAAACATGTTCACAGAAGCTGAGCACAGCAGATGTGTACCTGCTCTTTGAATCTCAAGGAAAAAAAAAACTCATCACAAGACTTTCCACCCTGCAGGCCTAATAAACTTAAGTTAGTTGATTTCTCTAGTTTAAGAGATGCTTGCATTTTTACTGGCCTTTTCTAGCTGGGCAAGAAAACAACCTACCTACTGTCTTAATCTTGGCTAGTTGTCCAGCAAAGGTGTTAAAAATTATAAAACTAAATGAAATCCACACAAAAGGGCTTTAGTAAAGACAGTAGTTAAAATGAAAAGAGATTAAGGGTTATAACTCATAAAAGCCATAACAGTCATTATTTGCAAAAGTAATCTTTAAAGTCTAAATTTTTCATACTTAAAGGGGGGGTTCTAGGGGGGGAATGGATTTCTATAAAGAGTATAAAGAGGGAGCACCTAGATCTCTTTCTCCAGATAAGTTATAGCAAGCAACACATGCACACATACAAAACAAAACAAAACAAAATCTTAGTCCATTCCAAACATGACTGCAAAGTCAAAGCTTCCTAAATCCTGACGGAGAGTCTCCCATTATATCTCCTACTCTAAGCTTATATAATTAAGACTGGATCTTGCCTACAAATACAAAACCAAAACTAAAAACACTGAATCTAAATCCTTTACATACTATACAAATTGAGAGCCCCTGAAACCAACCAACCAAAGTGGGCACAGATATTTAGGCAGCAAAAAACCAGCTCAGACATGTGAAACTTCCCTCAGGCCACTCTGTCCCAGAATTACAGGGTCAGTGCAAAGTGTTGTAAAGCACAGAAAGGCTATTCCTGGGCAAGTTTGTACTCAGGCTGCTAAGAATTTCCACTGGGCTTTAAATTATGCTATTCATCACTGAGCAACTGAGGGTCATCAACTCCCAAGTCTCTCCCACACTTCCTCCCCGGTGTCTCCACAAATAAAAGAGAGACCTTGTACCACCACCATTTGAATTAAAGACAGACTTTAACTGTCTAACCATGCAAAGGAAAAGTTTCCAAATTACACTTCCATTTACTCATGTGGCCCCAATTGCATATTTTGGATGCTGAGGTGTGTTCTTGTAACTTTCTTATCACAGCACACAAAATGGTTGCAAAACCTGAACGCTTGCAGTTCCTGATGTTTTTCTTTAGGCATGCACACACCATCTATCCAGGTAGAACAGTCAATCCAGAGTTCTCTGGGTACAGGCTGTCATTCAAATAAAAAGGCAGATAAATATTGTTTTCTTCTCTAAGCTCTTCACCTCCTGCCTTTCAGTTTCATTTTTATTTTGGTGTTTTTTTAAACAAACAAACCACCAGACAATCCCAGCACAGAATCCAAGTTGCTGCTACTAGGTAAACTGTCAGCTGCATAGTAAACCCAATGTGGTTTCATGTACCAGAGATGGAGACCAGCAGGAGTCTTCCTCATCCCCACCCTCCAAAAGAAGGCCTTTAGTTTTCCTTTCCACCTTCACCATGGAATTTGAACAGGAAAACAGAGAAACTGCATGTTTGCAATACCAGAACAAGATGTGAGTGGGTTTTTCCTGAGAATCCGGAGTGATCAAGCCACCAGAAAAACTACTGCCTATAGCTATGCAACAAGCCAGGTTCACAGCTGAGTGAACATCAATGCATAATGAGTGGAGGCATTTCAATGCAAATAAACGCTGAATATGAAGGATTAAAGAAAGGGGAAATTAATCTTTTTCATAACACAGGGTGCTTTTTCCCCCCTTCTTCCTCATGCACTCTCTTTTTAAAGTCATGCACACAATTGCTGGAGAGAATCCAACTTCCCCAGTGTGGTGATGCTGCTTTATAAAAAGCAGAACATATACATTTAAGACCATGAATTTCCTGAGGATGCCAGCAACTAAGAGTCTGACAGCTTTTCTGAACAGCCTCAGAAAAAAATTTTCTTCACTAAGTGGGGCCAGACTGACTAGCAAAAATCTCATTTCAAACCAACCTCCAATTTTTAAAAAGACCATAGCTTCCTAGGGTGTGGATGTCTCAATTGGTTAGTTTCAGAATTTGAGTGTATTTGGATGCATTTGCTAAAGGTATTTTATTTTTCAGTTTGCTTCTAATTTACCCCATCCAAATGATACTTATGCAATCCTAACAAAATAAATAGTTTTGTGCTGCTTTAGCAGGTTGCCCCACCTCCTCCCAGTCTGATCCCCTTTGTGTACTGATACCTTAAAATCACAGAACAAAGTGGTAGCACCTCCTCAGGTTATCCCTTCCAGGCAAAAATCTGCTTGACTTTTGAAGACTGTTCACTCCAAGAAATGTAACTGGAGCAGGAAACTTGTTAAAAATCTTGTCCAATTATGGGTTTGTATAAAACACAGTATTCCTCCAATGTTCTAATACTCTACCAGCTATTCCGTTGAAAAGACACTTTATAATGCAAGCAGCCCCTCAAAACATCGCTAACCTAGATTAAGAATTTTCCTGGGCCCTCCCTGGTGGCGCAGCGGGTTAAAGCACTGCACTGAGAATCTAAAGCCGCTTCCGCATGAGTTCGATTCCCGCCTGCCCCTGAGGAGATCCACATGGCAGGCAGACCTCTCCTGACCCACGCGCTGCTCCCCTCAGCAGTGTACTTCCTCGATCTGCCTGTTCTGCTCCCCGCTCTCTGGTGAATCCTCTCACCCTCCGCATCTCTGGCCTGTACCCCAGTTTTGTACGAATAAATAAATCTTTTTTTTTTTAAAAGAATTTTCCTAAATTAAAATGCAAGCCTCAGAGAGAAAAGTAATTTCCAACTTTTCCCTTTCTCTTCTGACACCATTATAAGAAAAATGCACAGATTTAGAATTTTTAAAATAAGTTTTTATAAATAATGTATTCAAAGACTTTGACCCACTACATAAAGTAAGAAGCCCATTCCTTAAGAAAAATAAACAGATTTTGGTAAGAGTTTAAATTCTGAGAGATTCAAGACTGATGCCAGGCCTTCAGATTTCTACTGCTTCAATTCCAAATGACCAGTGGATAGCAATTCTAGTACACAAAGCTCCACTATGCTAGATAGTTCATTTTCCTGGGCCAGACAGCTTTATTCTGCTTCATTAACCCCTTCTTTGCTCCTTGATGGATCTTGGAATCCAGCTTCCCTGTAAGGGAGAAAAAGAAGCCTCATTATTTATTTTTTATATTTGCAATGCAAATTTTTTGTGGTCTCCCAGGTCTTCTGGTTACTGTGTTCCTGTCACATTCAATTATCTTGCTTCAAGACTCAACAATTTCAAACTTCAGTGTTTCATTCGCTAAGATTGAGGAAGCAGTGGGAACATGTTACAGAGACAAACAAGTGTGCGTGCGCATATACATAATGAGTACTGGCACAAAGAATCTAATAACTTAGTATTTCTAATTTTGCATGGGAAAGAAACACATTTTTCCAGGGTATCTGATGTTAAAGCAGATTTTAAAAGAATATACACATACAATAAAGGAAGGCATTTCACACAGTAGGAAACCTATTCCTTTGACCTGTTAACTGGCTGAGCATAATGCATGAACCTCCCGCACAGTGAGAAAAGCAGTTCAACTCACCCTTTTGTTGCCTCAGACTTAATAGGGGGAGTGACCTGAAACAGTGGAGTAGAATCCACATGAATGCTTTACTGACAAAGGGCCCCTATCACCAGCTAAGAAGGGCAGGGGGCATAGGCTGTAAGACTCTTCTAAGTGTTAAAGTTAGAAAACAAGCAACCTTCCTGTCCCAGGTGACCCTAATGAGAGATACTTCACTGATGTGGTCTCTGACCCCTGACTTCTCAGATCCACCAGAATAGAATTTGGTTCAGTGGCAGCAGCTTCAGGAACTATCCAATTCACAAAGAGAATTTTAACAGAGTTCCTGTCTGTCTTGCTTGAGAACAGAGATTGTAGATTGCTTTCTCCCACAAAAAGTCTCATTTAAGCCAACACGAATACCGTTAATGAGAACAGAAACAATTCAGTTCTGCTTCAGCTAAAAAAAAAATAATAAATAAATAAAGTCAAGAACCTCCACTTCAAAGACTGCCAGGTATACTAAAGGTCCAAACCCATAACCACTGCCCCTTAGTATGTTATCATCCTCATTTGCTGTATTAAGAAAAAAACTTTCTTTATAGACCAGGAATCAGAGACTGGAGCAAGTCATGCATTCTCTTTGGACTTCAACGTCCTCATTTGTCCAACTACAATAAAAATGTATATCTGCACTACTGCACAAGGTGATTGTGAAAAAAAATAACTTCAACCTAACAAGTTTCCCTCTTAAGTGTAGTTTCTTTTATTTCTTCACATCTCTGTAGAGCTACACCTGCCTGCAGGATAACATTCCCTTTGCTGGGCTTCCTCGGAAACCATCACTAAGTGATACCCTGAATGCAGTCACAATGCCGTTGACTTTAATTTAGGCTTTAGAGCACAGAGTATTCCCAGGGATTTAGGAGTTCTTTCATCCCCTAGGCTGCCTAGTTGAAAATCCAGATATGTGCCAGCAAGCTGGCAAGAGCTCTATTATAAGGCAAGTTTGTCTTTGTATCTCCAGTACTACCATAGTGACTGCCAAATGGTAGGTGCTCAATAAATGTTTTCATTAAATCAATTAAAGAAGGTAAACATTACAAATTTCAAAATCTTTCAATAATGTGGACTAAGGAATCAAAAAGAGCAGTAAACATAAATATCAGTGAACATAAGAGTACTCACTGTAAAGGTAGTAGTATCCAGAGGTGTATATTTCATGTCATTCAGCTTTTCAAGATAAGTTAAAACAGAATTTAGAATTCCACCTACGGTCTAGATTTTTAGTTCTCTGTGTATTGAATAAGTTAGAAGATCAATTCCAAGTTCTAGTTTGGAACCTATCTAGCTCAGGATAGATATAAACCTTAGCAAGGTTACCTAGTCTTTTTTGCCCTCCACTTTTTCCATGCTAAGAAAAAATTGGACTATGTAGTATTGAAGGCCCCCTCCAGCTCTATGATACTGTGCCCTAAAAAATGAAATGTGGGCCCTCCCTGGTGGCGCAGCGGGTTAAAGCACTGCATTGAGAAGCTGAAGGCACTTCCGCATGAGTTCGATTCCTGCCTGCCCCGGAGGAGACCACATGGCGTGGCAGGCCTCTCCTGACCCGCCCGCTGCTCCCCTCAGCAGTGTACTTCGTCGATCTGCCTGTTCTGCTCCCCACTCTGTCTCTGGTGAATCCTCTCACCCTCCGCATCTCTGGCCTGTACCCCAGTTCTATATGGATAAATAAATAAATCTTTAAAAAAAAAAAAAGAAATGTGAAGTGGAATAATTTTTCCTGAGTCAATATAGCAAAGTAAGAAGAACAGGAAACCTAGAAGCAGAAAGACAAGCAAAATACAACTTGTGTAAATCTGTTTATTCAACTGTAAAATGAAAGGAGGAAAAAGTTCCTACTAACTTATAAAATTATTTAGAGGAGTACAGCTCTTAAGTACTTTCTATATACTAAGCACTGTGGCAAATATGTTACATACACTATGTTGTTTAAAAAATAATTGAAATAATACATGCTAAAGTTTCATCAACACAAAATCTTCTGAAAAAGCTAGGATAGTCATTGTTGGTGCTGACGTTTGGGAATTATGTTTCTTAGTTATGATCTCAGCTTTACTTTTAATTTAACATATAATTCTAGGGAATGCTGTTAACTATTTTAGCTTCCTATATTTAAAAAAGAGACGTGATCTTCACATTCTCAAACCTTCACTGTATAAGAACAGTCCAATTATAATTTACAGAAAAGCTCTCAACTGAAACTAGTTCAGCAAACTTCTGTGCATCAGAACAAAGCATTCAATGGCAAACAAACTTATCTCTGACTTCAATGATGATGTCAGAAAACTAATGGGGGAAAGGAGAAGAAAAAGAAGACAGATTTCCATGGCATTCCCAGGGGTTCAAAATCCTCTCATTCCATAGGTTCCCTAAGCAAATGATATACAGCAATCTATAAGCACCTTAAAAGTAGGACTTGTGGATTGAAGCTGGATGGAGAAGAAGGAGGAGACCTGAGGAAGCCACATGGAGCAGCAAGCATGTGAGGAAGAAACCGGGCTTGTTTCCTGACCCTGGACTGGTTAAGGCAGATGTGGGTGATAGACCGTAGGGAGGTGACTATGGCAGTGTTTATATTGATTTTGATGTTGCTCTTTTGCTTTCAGATTTGTCTGGCCATTTCTGATCCTTTTCCATAGGTTGCGGCCAGAAGGTGCTTTAGTCTAGTGGCAGGCTTTCAGGTCTTGCTTTGGGCCAATCTCTTTTGGGTTGACTTTTGCCCACGAGGGGATGGGTAACTTCAAGTATTTGATTTAGAAGTTATATTCTTTGTGTTCTGTATTGTATATTTACTGTATTAAAGTCCCTTTTCATTAAAAAAAAAAAAGTAGGACTTGTTTGGATCATAAACATTTGTAACAGAGACTACTAATATTGGCAATTCTTGGCCAGAGTGTGGGAATGAAAACAAGGGCCTAGAACTTCTTCTGTGAAGAAGTGGTCATGGCTGTGCCCAGACTGCAGAACTCTGAATTCTGAGTTCTAGTTCACCTTAGAACATGAGATTTGGATATTTATGCAGTAACATATAGTATACTTTCTTAAAAGCAGAGTGATAGTGTTTAATTTATATACTTTCTCAACATTTTTACATTTAGTACCTAAAGCATTTCAGTATTAAACTATACATAAAGGAATTGGTACATAATGGTACATAAAGGAAAATCAGTTGCATATGCAACAGGTGGATAAGAAGTTAAAAAAAGGAAAAAGTAATTGTCATTAACTGATATAACATAGGGATTCTCACAGGCTTTGCATAAGACACACAGCATGTGTTCATTGAGTATATTGTTTATTTAAAGAAATAAAAAGATTCCTTTATCTCTACGTGCATTCAACCTATACTTCACTGAACTATACTTCACTTTTTTTGCATTTCCTAATTTGAGAAGATATAGTCAAGTCCTGCTCAGGGAGCTGACCCACATGGTACAGTAGACTCTCCTGTCTTGTCTGCTGCTCCCCTCAGTAGTGTATTTCAGTAGATCTGCCTGTTCTGCTCCCCACTCTGTCTCTGGTGAGTCCTCTCACCCTTCACACTTCTAGCCTACACCACAGTTCTTGTATGCATAAATAAATAAATCTTTTTTTAAAAAAAAAAGATCTAGGGCCCTCCCTGGTGGTGCAAGGGGTTAAAGTGCAGTACTATGAAGCTATCTGCAGCCATTGCAGCAAGAGTTCAATCACCAGCCAGGGAGGTGACCTGTACCCCAGTTCTTGTATGTATAAATAAATAAATATCTGAGAAAAAATAAAATAAAAAAGATCTATACATTTAAGGAGTGTGGGGTTTGTGTGTGAAAGATAAGAGAAACAAGTAAATGGTTTGTATTCTAAAAGTTTATTTGCAAATCAGAAGTTTGGTACTTGGAATATATTTTTCACAGAACTAATCTTTCTATATGAGGTGTTAAGATCAGAGCCATCCACAAAGATAAATAGATGGGACTATATCAAGTTAAAGAGCTTCTGTACAGCAAAAGA
>NW_004567124.1:7576108-7581470 GCF_000260355.1 Condylura cristata
AAAAAAAATGTGCAAAATGATGTAAAAATAAACTTTTTAATTAAAAAAAAAAAAAAAAAAGATCAGAGCCATCCCACCAAAAAACATTTAAGCCGAAGAACAAACTATTTAGAAGGAAATATGAAGCACTCCAATTAAGAGCCAAGTTTGTATTTTCCTCTGTGGAAATGGCTAGAGACTTTTCAACCTAGAACTAATGGAAATAGCTTATGCCCTAAGGGAAGGAAGCTCTGGCAGCATGTAAAGTCTCTAGATATGGTAAGGAAGAACAAAGGATAAAGGGATGAGGCTTTAACAGGGAATAGTTTGTTCACAACCTCAGGCTCCTCTCAACAGAAATCTTTGCGAGGCATACAGGGATTGATTGGCCTGTTTTTTCTTTTTTTTTTTTTAATTTTTGCTACCTATTGTTTAAATCAGTGTTTTGTATTGTCTGGTCTACATGGAAGAAGTTGCAGACTCATAATTTCTCTTCAGCCTAGCTGTCCCTGAGACAACTGCATAGTTCATTTTGACTTTTTAAAGCACTTTTAAAAAAATTTTTGTGTAGAAGAACTAGGGTGTAGGACAGAAGTGGGAGGATGAAGGGGAGACGGGGGAGTGAGAGGATTCACCAGAGACAAAGTGGAGAACAGAACAGGTGGATTGACTGAAATACACTCCTGAGGGGAGCAGCTGGTGAGGCAGGAGAGGTCTCCTGCATCATACTTGGGTCAGCTCCTTTCTGGCCAGGGATTGAACTCAGGCAATAGCAGTGACAGCTCTAAGACTTTAACCCGAGGCCACCAGAGAAACCCTTTAAAGCTATTAACTAAGAGAAACAATAGCAAAAAAAAAATAAGAAAGAAAATGGGGGCAAGAAGTTATAAAGCTTTCTCCTAAGAGCACCACTCCTTCTACCTTTATTAAATCTTAGGGAAAAAACGAATACCATCTACATATTACCCTTGAGTAGAGAAAGTACCAAAAATATATACCAGAGAAATACCTCAACTCTGTTTACACAGAACATTTCTCACAGGAGCTTAAGCTGCAGACGAAAGCCAAGACAGGGTAAATACCTAGGAGAAGTAACTAGTACTAAAGATCAAGTAGCAGTGCACTGGAAGAGAAGATCTACCACATTTTCCTCCTACCATCACTTTTGCCATTAGTACCTAGAGTAAGGTGAGAATGGAATGAAGTAAGGAAGTGATGGTGTGCCACACCCAAAAAGGACAGAGGAAAAAGAGGTTTGAAAACTAAATAGTAGAGGTGAAGAAAATTATTTTCAAGAGCCATTGGTCACCAGCTGAAGCAGAGTCTAAAGTAAATAATTTGAGTAAGTCAAGGGCAATTCATGTTCATATTTTTCTGATTTGTGGAAATCTCAGGAATATATGTCTCATAAATCATAATGGTTGTCTGAATTTTGTAGTGACTATAGATTAATCTAAACTCATAACCCGAGGCATTTCATTTTGTGATCAAAAGCTGTATTACTCAAAGCTTAGTCAGCTGACCCACAACATCAGTATCACTTTGGGAAAGGGCCCAAAACCAGTATTTTAACAGCATTCTAGGTGATTTTTATTTATACTACAGTGTGAAAAGTACTTTCTAGAAAACAGATTTATAAAATAGTTACTTAGTCGCCAAGGTACAGGGTGAGGTAGAGTGGAGCACAGCTGATGACAATTCATACAATAGGAAAGCGATGACACAGAGACACAAAATGGTAACTGACATGAGCAAATGGGAGAGTTGTTGATGTTGTTTTTAAAAAGAACTTAGGCAGACAACAAGAATATGAAAAAATGTTCAACATCACTTGTAATGAGGGAGATGCAAGTTAAAACCACAATGAGATACCACCTCACCCCAGTAAGAATGGCACATCTTCAAACAACTAGCAACAACAAATATTGGCAAGGATGTGGAGAAAAAGGAACTCCCCTGCAAACTAGTACAACCACTATGGAAAACTGTTTGGAGGTTCCTCAAACTGCTAAACATGGAGCTTCCCTATTACCTAGCAATCCCACATCTAGGTATCCACCCAAAAGACACAAAAACACGGATTGAAAAAGATACCTGCACCCCCATGTTTATTGCTGCTTTATTTACAATTGGAAAAACATGGAAGCAGCCCAAATGCCCAAAAGTAGATGACCGGATTAAAAAGATATGGTACATATACACAATGGAATATTACTCAGCAACCAAAAAAAGGAAACACATATCTTTTGCAGCAACATGGATGGAGCTGGAAAAGATCATACTTAGTGAGATAAGCCAGAAAGAAAAAGAAAAATACTGGATGGTTTCGCTCATAGCAGGAGTATAATGGACCAGGCAAGAAATTAATAATGAACAGCCATATACCAGAGACATTTTACGGAGATGGAGTGGGGAATGGGATCAAAAATGGTGGGGGGAGGGAAGTGCACTGGACTATGGTGCTGGCACATGGGTGACTTGGTGATGGGAAACACACAGGGATTACAATTGAGATAAAAAAAAATATATACAAAATGATGTAAAAATAAACTAGTATATTATAAAAAAAAAAAAAGAACGTAGGCAGAAAGGACACCACTATTATTTCTTGAGATTACTCTGAAACAGAAAGACTGCAAAAGGATTATACAAAGGAAAATTAATTTGGATATTGAAGAAGAATTAAAAGTTGAGTAAAACTAAAAAGCACTTCATAAGTGAATATACAGTTACAGATATACATAAAAGCAAAAGTTACAGAAAAACAAATCATTAAGAGACTTCAAAAACGGGATGAAAAGAAAGACCAATAATGAAGGGAAAGTAGGAAGTGGTACTTCCAAAATAGATACTCTAAAATAGACACTTAAAAAGTTAAGCCTTATTCTTGAAGTGAATGCTGAGGAACATGGACAAATAATAATGTTGCTACCAGCACTGGTTTACTACTTCCTTTAAGGAGGAACAAAGAGAAGCAAAGCATACCATCTTGATTGATAAAATAGGATTCTAAATATACTGGGGTCCTAAATGGGAATTTACAATGATTCACAAGCTGGCCAGTAATTGCGGATCAGGGTACACTTTCGAAAGGCTATATTGTAGCAAACCAAACATTAAAGTTATTGAGAAATAAACTTACATTAATCTTTCAATACTTCTCAAAACTTGAGAACAAGATAGAAAGACTTAACGAGCTTAATGAGGAGCCTCCCTGGTGACGCAAGGGGTAGAAGCATGGCACTATGAAGCTACCCACAGTCATTGCAGCTTGAGTTTGATTCGAACCAGTGAGGTGACCCACATGGCACAGTAGACCTCTCCTGTCTTACCCATTGTTCCTCTCATCACCACTGTTCCTCTCAGCTGTGTTCAATCCACTTGTTCTGTTCCCCACTGTGTCTCTGGTGAATCCTTTCACCTCCACAACCTGGTCTGTATCCCAGTTCTTGTATGAATAAATAAATCTTTTTTTAAAAGTTTAATGAGATATAAGATAAAAAGAAAAAATAAGATCAAAGCTTGTGACTTACAGATTTTTGGATTTCCTTTAATAGGAAACTTCACAATCATTTCCTGGGGATTTGTGCAGATGAAAACAAATGGAGAATCAGATTCTTGACTCATGTCTGGATACTGCGAAATATAAAAATAAGAAGTTCAAGCTATTTGGGACATAATTTGAATTTCAAGAAGATGAAATGATGTCCTACATTTCACCACCACAATCTGATGATAGTACTCTCCATCTCAGGTAAAGAAAACTATGCTCAACAAACAAGACCAAAGCTTCAACTTTCCACAGGCCTCAGTACAATGTTGTTGTTTTTTTTAAGGATTTATTTATTTATGCATACAGAATTGGGGAACAGGCCACAAGTGCTGGGGCGGTGAGAGGCTTCACCAGAGATAGAGTAGGGAGCAGAACAGCAAGACTGACAAAGTACACTGCTGAGGGGAACAGCGGGTGTGTCAGGAGAGGTCTGCTGGGCCATGTGGATCATCTCTGGGCCAGGGGAGCCAACACAGACTTAAGTGGCAGTGCTGCATCCTAACCTTCTGTGCCTTTAGGGAGGGCCTCAGTAAATGTTCTCAAGTAGTGTGCTGCCTACCTTTCCTCACTTTCTATAATAAAAAAAACTAAAAAAAAAAAAATAATAATAAAAAAAAGCACCTGACATTTCCCAGAAGTCAGAACTGACTGTTCTTTTAATATAAATGACTGTAAGTTACCAGACAATCTTCAGGAACATTAGGCACTCCCTAGGTTCAAGTGAAGCAATGGAAGACTTAAAAAGAAGGGAACATTTATGGAAATTCTCCCAGAAACAGTCAACAGAGCTCTTCTCTCATTAAAGGGAAGGAAGATGATTCATTCTGAAAGGTATGAACAAGCAAAAGCTGTTTTGTTGGATACATTCCAGGCTTTCTCAGGGTGAAAAGGTAAACTGGTAGAGCAATCTGAAAATTATTTTGAAGCCTCCTTTGGATCTTTTATCACAAAACAAATCTGTGTAAATACTTAAGACTTATTACTTCTGCAAAAAAAAAAAAAAAAAAACCAAAGAGCTCAAATAAGACTATGCTGCCACTCATTCACAATTTAAGGAACAACTAAAGATTTACAGAAAGTGCTCTCTAGCAATGCCAAACTGTTCTGATGTTTTACTATTTCCTATCTTGGATGTCTGTGTGTGGCATGATTGACAAATATGACTGACTATGGGTCAGATTTTACCACCAGAAAAGGCTTTATCCTAATAAGCACCATCAAACGCATGAAATTATTTCCCACTCTAACTTAACTGCTAAGATATGTTCCCTAAAGACCTAAGGCTCTAAAGGAGGAATGGAGGTTTCAGTTAAATAAGAAAATTTAACTTTCTTTGTAACAAGTGGAAGCTTAAACAGAGAAGCTTCTTTACTGATCATTCTGTTATATGCGGTAGTGGTATAGAGAAGGGAGTTTTAGCTGTTTTGGCCCTGCCCACACATCGGGGGAAAGTAATTCGATAGAATATAGCTTAATATCAAGTATCAGCCACAACTATATTTCACAGGCAGGTTGAAATGTTCATGGCAGAAAATGAAGAGTAAAGATATAAGGGCAAACTCTCTTATTGCCTGATGTTCAAAATGAAAAGCAAGGTCAGGGGCCTCACAAATGGTGTAGGGGTTAAGTCCCAGTGCTATCACCGCTATGGCCTGAGTTCTATCCATGGCCAAGGAGCAAACCCACATATGGTACAGCAGACCATTCCTGTCTCACCCACTGCTGCCCTTAACAGTGTATTCCAGTAGATCTGCCTGTTCTGCTCCCCATTCTGTCTCTGGTGAATCCTCTCACCTCCCCTTCTCGCCCACCCCATACCTCTGGCCTACA